>NC_071257.1:27326180-27388680 GCF_023375685.1 Ictalurus furcatus | reverse complement strand
CTGACAGGAGTGGAACCTGATGTGGTCTTTTGCTGTCGAAGCCCATGGTTCAGCTTGTTGTACATTCTGAGATGCTTTTCTGCTCACCACGGTTGTAAAGATGGTTATTTGAGTGACTGTAGCCTTCCTGTCTGGTCATTCTCCTCTGACCGCTCTCATCAACAAGTTGTTCCTGCCGACAGAACTGCCACTCACTGGATGTTTTTTGTTTATCTCTCCATTCTGTATAAACTCTAGTGACTGTTGTGTGTGGAAATCTCATGAGATCACATCTCCCCCATTCTGATGTTTGATGTGAACATAAACTGAAGCACTTTACCTGTATCTGCAGGACTTTATGTATTGCACAGCTGCCACATGATTGGCTGATTGGATAATTGTATGAAAGTACAGGTGTAGAAGTGTTCCTAATAAAGTGATCAGTATGTGTATTACATCATTTTATTTTATTCTTTTAAAGCGAATGTTAGAGAAAATCAGAAGTTTATCTGTTAACTATTTATAATTTGATCATTATTTGTAGTGTGTTTACATCATCATTTTTCCAGTTGCCATGAAGGATACCAACAATTCTACAGTTGACTTTAGACAGATAAAGGTGGGTTGTTGTTTTTTTTTTTTTATACCTTTACGAAAAGGTAATAGTTAATGAACAGAAACTTTAGTAGGTCTGTTGAAATGCTGTACATACCGGCAAGTCTGTAGTGTGCTTAATCAGTTTCCACTAAACCCAGCTGTTTCTCTCGCTTGTGTCTCTCTCACTTTTAGCCAAAATCTGTTGAGCAAATTAGAGAAACTCTGTTGAACTTCACGACATGATTGAGCCTCTCATCTAACAAGCCTGTATAACACAAGGTCTTTAATGATGGAGCCTTAATTTGATCTTAAAGTTATCTCTCTGTCCATGAAATCCTTCACAAAAACATATTCATGTGCCGTTTTTTTTTCTTCTTCTTCTTTTTTTTTTTTTAGCTCTCATGTGGATCACTCAATGTTGTCATATAGTGACGTTTACCAGTTGGAAAAAGGAACTTCATAGAGAATTAATCTCAGAAAACGTTCCATCCTTCCTAATTGCATCAAGCAGCTTTCAGTAAGCTAGTTCTTTTTCTTTTTGCTTATGAGTCAGAGAGCATTGGAAATGGCATGTATATAAAATCAGAAAGTCAGAATTCTAAGGAAGTATCTTGTTAAACATGGTATATGGTTTTTATTTTGTCTTTGAATGGTGAAAACCAATTCCACCGATTCCACTGAGATTAATACCTGCCCTTCAGTTGTACACAAATGCTGTTCATTCAGACTGCAGTAAATCACGCTGCAGGTACTAATTAATTGGTAATAAATCAGCTTGGACATTTTTTTTGTTGGTTTTATCAAATTGATTCTTACTCATCTTAGTTGGTTGTATTTGTTCTAGGCTTCAATATACAAGCAGAACATGGTTGTTAAAAGTTTATTGTCCAAGATCACCGCTAGTGTGCATGAAATGATGAATAGTGAGAGTTCGTAGAAAAAGACCAGTCTGTAGTTTTCTTTTATTAAAAATGAGTGCATTCCTATGTTTGAGAAAGTGATTCCCATGTTTACGAGCTTCATATCATTGTGGGTTTAACAATACCAATATCATTTGTTTTTAAAAATACAACATGGCATACATCTTGTGTACGCACAGGGAAATACTGTCATTAACAGACGATTCTGAATCACCTTCAGTGGAGACATTTATCAACATATGTGCCTAAATCTTTAGACAATATGTGCCCAACAGTTCGAATGACGTACAGACCCATTTTATGAGATATTTCTAGTAGATGAGGTACTATCGACACTTTGGGCTTACAGTTGTGCTTGAAACTTTGTGAACCCTTTAGAATTTTCTATATATCTGCATGAATATGACCCATCAGATAAAGAGAACCCAGTTAAACAAATGAGACAAAAATATTATACTTGGTCATTTATTTATTGAGGAAAATGATCCAATATTACATATCTGTGAGTGGCATAAGTATGTGAACCTTTGCTTTCAGTATTTGGTGTGAGCCCCTTGTTCAGCAATAACTGCAACTAAGTGTTTCTGATAACTGTTGATCAGTCCTGCACATGGGCTTGGAGGAATTTTAGCCCAGTCCTCAGTACAGAACAGCTTCAACTGTGGGATGTTGGTGGGTTTCCTCACATGAACTGCTTGCTTCAGGTTCTTCCACAACATTTCTATTGGATTAAGGTCAGGACTTTGACTTGGCCATTCCAAAACATTAACTTTATTCTTCTTTAATCATTCTTTAGTAGAATGACTTGTGTGTTTAGGGTTGTTGTCTTGCTGCATGACCCACTTTATCTTGAGATTCAGTTCACGGACAGATATCCTGATATTTTCCTTTAGAATTCACAGATATAATTCAGAATTCATTGTCCCATCAATGATGGCAAGCCTTCCTGGCCCAGATGCAGCAAAACAGGCCCAAACCATGATACTACCACCACCATGCTGGGATAAGGGTTCAAAAACTTTCAAGCACTACTTTAATTAACCATCACGCTACCATCTTAATTAACAAAAAAAAAATAAAGCACATGCTGCAGGAGCCAAATATGTTGGACTGTCGCATAACAGATGTGGCTGCTTTTAATGCTGAAAATATTTAGAATCCACCAGCATTGTATTCGAATCTGAAAAATGAGAAAAGGTCTTAATGAAGAGATCAAGTGTCTTAATTTTTTGTGACTAAATGCTGAATGTTAAACTGCATAGATGAATGAATTAATTTTAGTGTCAATGCTTTGGAAGCCATTGCACGTATATAAAGCATCGACACAATGATGATCATGTTCGTGTCTAATGGCCTGTGATGGACTGCTAAGGAAATGATGCTTTATTTTGTTTTTGAGTTGGATATTCTGTGCAGGGTGTCAGAGCAAGGATTAGTGTTGCCAAGGTGTTGGCAAGGTAGTATAGCCACCTCACAGCTCCAGGGTCCCCGGTTCGATCCAGATCTCAGGTTGCTGGCGGCTGTGTGGAGTTTTTCACATTCTTCTTGTGTCTGTGTGGGCTTCCTCTGGGTTCTGCAGGTTCTTCCAACCTCTCAATAAACATGCCAGTAGTGAATTAGTCTGCAAGTGTGTGTGTGTGTGTGTGTGTGTGTGTGTGTGTGTGTGTGAGATCCTGGTATAGGCTCCGGATCCCCCACAACCCTGACCAGGATAAAGCACTTGAATAAAAGAACGGATGTATCTCAATCACACAGGTCATCTTCACCTGATCACAGTCCCACAGGACATCCAGACTTCCAGCCACACGGAACACTTTTACTGCTCAGATCTGCTACACTTAATCCAACTCAACACACTAGAGTCTTAGTGGAATGTTTACTACCCCATTCTATAATGTACCTTTAATATCGAACCTTCGCAATGATTTTGTTTATAAGTCATGTCTTGTGAGTTGTGTGGACACGCTGAGAAGCTCTCAGGTGCTCTTCTGCTCCGAGTTCTCGTGGAAGGCTGAGCCCGAGCCTGACCCTTCCTGGCTCTTCTCACCTGATGCTGTGTTGTCTTTTGGCCCTGAAGTCACAGTGGACGTGGCGTCTATACTTTCGTACGCTTCTGATGTCAACTGGCAACAACAAAGAGAATAATATTAATTGTACACTACTTTTTACCTAAGAATGTATGTCTCATTGACGCTAAGCCATCACCTCTAAATGGAAAATCGCTAATAGGGAAACAGAGGTGCAAAAGCACAAAGGCACAGATGGGAGTGTGAATAAGAGACACTTTTTTTGTTCCTGAGTTGTCATTTTAACACTTTTTTTGTTATCTGGAATATAAATAGGATTTAAAAAGTCATTAGCTTGTGTTCATTAGAGAAGTCATTTTTGGTAGGGCTGCAACAACAAATCAATACAATTCGATAGCAAAAAAAGTAGCAAAGCTATTTGAAACCAATAAGGATTAAATTAAGCACAGTTTAGAGCTCATCTAGGATTTGTTGATCTGGGCTTTATTTTAAATCGAGTTGTGTTGCACCACTTAATTTTAAACACAGATTAACAAATCAGGGATTAGGATTCTAACCTGGGATTAAAACCTCCATCTACGATTAATTTTCTCCATCATAATGGATTCACCATTGGCAATATTGCGGCAGTGCATGCGGATTTCATAAACGTGGAAATATATGAATTCTCCAGTGTAACTAAACAGCAACAATGTAACTCTTTCACTCTTTCATCCAAATCCAGGATTAACGTCATGGTTTAAATGTAAGCCTGCTTATTTCAAACAAGGTTTAAAGTTTGGTGCAGCAGAATTATTAGATAAACCTTGATTTAATCTAGATTTAAGCTTAATCCTTATTGGTGCAACCCACCCTATAAGTAGTTAAATTGATAAACGTTAAATCATTTTATTTTCTTAACTTACACAATATCTGTTTTTTTTTTATATATATATATATATATACAGTATGTTGTGTGTCCTGCTTTCAATTCGCATCGAAGGTAGTTTTCACACTGGGCATGTTTGCCGCGGTCCGAATCTGAGTGCGAATGTCGTCCCCACTTCCCCACGTCTCTATCTTCAAAAGACAGCTAAACACCCACCTCCTCCGTGAGCACGTAACTAACCCCTAAAATACCAACCCCACATTATTTTAAAAAATAAAAATAAAAAAACCTTCTGCTCTTACACCTTTACTCTGTGCACTTTGCTTCTCTAGAACTCAATTATAAATCTTGCATGGTAGCACTACTTAAGTACATAAGTACAGACCATCATACTTGTATTGTTCTCTGCTCGACATATCGCTTTGCTTGTATTTCCTCATTTGTAAGTCACTTTGGATAAAAGCGTCTGCTAAATGAATAAATGTAATGTAAATGTTTTTTTTTTTTTAAAGTGCTAAACCAGTAGAGAAAAATACACAGAATACCATGATCTTCTATTAGGTTTGGTGTCTAATTTGGAGGGGAAACAAGTGGTTGACATAATCACTTGATATTTAATTAAGACAGGTTAAGAGTTGTGTAGTTGTATTAGTCGATTGAAATGGTGCAGAAATATTCCAACTAATCGATTAATTCAATAGATTAAACAATTATCCAAAAAAATCATTAGTTGCAGCCCTAATTTTCAGCAAGAATATAAAACAAACATCATGGTTAAGCGGTGTACTTTTCTACAACGCTATGATGTCGCCATGACATTCCTCATACTTGTGTTAAGACGTGTGTGTGAAGCTGTACCTGTGAGTGTGTGTGGCGTACTGATGGTCCTGCGGTGATAATATTGACAGAGCTGGATGACTGTGTGTCACTGCTGTTTCCTCCCTCGGCAGCGGAGAGACCCGACATGACCAGACCGCTGGAGAAACTGCGCTTTCCGAACAGCAGGCTGAGAGTGGAGCTGGAGGAGGAGCCCTGACTGCAGCGTGGCTGAGCTGAGAGCACGGCACCCGCCGCAGACACACGCGGCACCTACGATCATCATCATCATCATCATCATCATCATCATCAGCTTAGTTGTAGAGCAAGTCTTATATGTGGAATTCAACTCAACATAGAAAGATCTGAATTCATTAAGACTGTTTCAATTTAAAGGAGCAGAGAATTACAAATGCAGTGAGAACACTGAGAAGCCATCCTCTTCCCCACAACTCCGGCAGGGTTGAGGAGGTCTGTTCCAACTCGGGGCAGAGATTATTTCTCGACTGGGAAAATGTAATGACTTGACTGTTCATCCATCCATCCATCCATTTTCTGTACCACTTATCCTACACAGGGTCGCGGGGAACCTGGAGCCTATCACAGGGAACTCAGGGCACAAGGCGGGGGACACCCTGGACCGGGTGCAAACCCATCGCAGGGCACAATCGCACACACTCACACACTACAGACAATTTAGAAATGCCACTCAACCTACAACGCATGTCTTTGGACTGGGGGAGGAAACCGGAGTATCTGAAGGAAACCCTGAAGCACAGGGAGAACATGCTAACTCCACGCACACAGGGCGGATGCGGGATTCAAACCCCCAACCACTGAGGTGTGAGGCAAAAATGCCCCCCAGGAGTTTACTGCACTAACCAAATTAGTGAAATACAAAACATGGCAGTAGCAATCCAGCAGTGTCTCATGATCTCAACGTGCTTATACTGTATTTGTGCCTAGTTGAAGGAGGAAAAGGAAGACTTTTTTCCCCTAGAATTCCATTCAAATCGTTTGTCCAAATAATTGAAATAATCCCTGGAGAATTTTTTTCTCTCTATAGCCTGTGAACGGGAGTGCAAAATACACTAGGATCCTCTTCCATGTTTATTATAGCTCTGTATATTTTCAACTTAAAGCTATTTATATAGTCATAGTCTAATTTATGGAGGTCAACACACTTTTGTCTCATTTCATTTGAGTTTTCTCTAGTCTTCCCCATGTTTATGAATGAAATGACTAATAAATACTAGCAGTGTCACTAATTGTAACACAGACATCTGTTTCAGCTTTGTTGTTGTTTTTTTTAAAAACAAGATATTTATTTGATAAGGTTTTTGTTACTTATTTCCAGTGTGTGATTACGCTACTTAACCACCAAGACATTTTATAACCTTCTTTTATCTATCTTTACTAGGGGTGCCAATAATTCTGGAGCTGACTGTATAGTACTTAATACAACTAAAATAGCTATAAATAATGAAGTAACCTGCAATAATGAATAATAACCTGTAAATCTGTAACCTGTATCGCAATAGCTTGCGATAAAACTAAACTATATATGAAATACTTTACAGAAAGGTGAATGGTTCTGAGCAGAAAATTAAATGTATGGATAGTTTTAGGTTTGCACAGGAGCTATGAGATGAATGCAGCTATCATGCCCTTGCTTAGAGTATATGGATTTGCATGAGGGTTTTTTTTCTTGGGGGATGAGTTCTACACATAAAAAGCACAGAGCACCTGGGAGAAGACAGAGGCGATAGAGGAGGTGTTGAAGGACTGCTGACTGTTGGAGAGGCCCTGCACAACACCGTTAGAGCCCTGCTGGAAATCCAGGATCGGCCCAGAGCAACTGCTGACCGGGGCTCGCTGACACTGAGGCTGCACAGATCCACTGCGATACTCACGACGTCCTGCAGGGGGAGACATGAGGGGACATCAGCCGACTCAGGCAAGAGTGTGACGTTTACAAAGAGTTTAGTCTTGAGGACATTTTGAATACTTGTAGTGTTCAGTCAAGGTGACAAACAACAGAATTTCTACCTCAGTATTACATTATCATTTAAAATCTTTTGTATTCTATAAGTAGAACTGGTGAGACTTAAAGGTGTTACAGGTTAGACCACAAGTTCAGGGTAATTCATTTAATGCTACTCAGTCCGTACAGGATTTCACAGAGGTTTTTTGTTTGTTTGTTTTTTGTGATTGTTGCGGCCAAAAATGCTTGATTTTGCTGCTTTTTTTTTTTTTCCTCGAAATTTGCAATTCAACTTTCCATCCATCCATCCATCCATCCATCCATCCATCTTCTATACCGCTTATCCTTCCTTCAGGGTCACGGGGAAACCTGGAGCCTATCCCAGGGAGCATCAGGCACGAGGCGGGGTACACCCTGGACAGGGTGCCAATGCAATTCAACTTTCTTTGTGGAAAACTACTTGAATTGGCAAAATGGCAAGCACAGGAGGCTTCTTTTAAACTACTACCAGTGAAGACACATATGTAATCACTTTCTATGATTAAAAAGTATACCACAGGCACCATTTATTACTTTTCAGACCTCAAGAACCATTGGCCTCTGAAATTTTTGAAACCATTGAAATTTATTCAAATTCAAATACAAATCGGAGAAATTCATTAACGTAAAATGTAAAAACCTAGTTTTAAAATTTAAAGTGCCCGTTGTTTGTTTTATGTAGTTTTATGTTAATCTGTATTCTTCTGCAATTTAACAGAACACGAGCTATTCATCAATTTTATATCATGTCATGATGATTTGCCTTGGCATTTTAGACACAGCCACCATTTTTTTTCGCAGAGGAAAAGTGACTCACCAGACTTGATTTTATATTATGTTGCATTTTGCCTCCACTTTCGTGTAAAACATCCGGATAACTCCGGAAACTGTCTTCCGCATTGACGTTTGTTGGTAAATGAGACCTTTTAACTGTACTCATGTTCGACGCACGTGAACCGGAGAGGGCTTTGGCTGAATGCGTGTTGTGGTGAAGTCACATGACACGTCTTGGCCCAAATCTACAGAAATCTTGAAAAGCCGCAACCTCCTCCAAATATTGCGGAGTTCGCTTGCTTGATATCCTTGAGGGACTGACTGCTAGACAAGTCTGTGAATTTGTCATATTAGAATAATGTGTGAATATCTGTAATGAGGAAACTATGAAGTAAACTTCAAACATTGTTATAATTCTTCCCTGTGTCCAGTATATTAAAAGAACAGTAGAAACATGAAGTAAATAAAGATTTCCAGATATTAGCACAAGGTTGATTCATTAATTGTGAGGCTTTAAAAGAAAAATAGACTATTTTCTATATCTGTCATGCTAATTGTATAACCAGTACTTGCAGTTTTCATTCAAGACAAGTGCTTTGTCCTAGTCAGAGCTACGTTGGAGCAGGACTCTATCCTTTGAACACTGAGTGTGAAGCAGGAATACGGCCAGGATGTGATGTCAGTCGTTCCCAGGGCACCGTGCACTGATACGTTTACACGTAGAGGCAATTTGCCAGTCCACCTACTTATTGTTAGATAGTCAGAGGAAACCTGAGAACCCAGAGGAAACTCACACATACATAGCGAAAACGTGTGAAACTCCACACAAGTAGTAACCTGAGCTCTGGATCAAACCTTGTATTCTGATATAGCAACACTTCCCGCTGCACCACTGCGCCACCATTTAGTGGTTTTGACCTACTCAATTTATCTATATATGCTTATACACATGCTTCCATCCAGATTCCATCCCATCTTTACTTCTGAGAGACTCTGCCTCTCTAAGATTCTCTTTATATACCCGATCATGTTACTGACCTGTTGCCAATTAACCTAATTAGTTACAAAATGTTCCTCCAGCTGTTTCTTTTTAGCAACACTTACATTTCCAGCCTTTCGTTGCCCCGTCCCAAGTTTTTTGAGACGTGTTGTGGCCATCAAATTCAAAAGGTTTTCCTTAAAATGGTACATTTCCTCAGTTTAAACATACAATATGTTTTCTATGGTCTATCGTGAATAACACATGAGTTTATGAGATTTGCAAAATCATTGCATTCTGTTTTCATTTACATTTGACACAGCGTCCCAGCTTTTTTTTGGAATTGGGGTTGTATAAACAGATACGCAGAGGCGCTCTGACCTGTACTGTGGTGTCGGGTGCGTGAGCTGCGTGGATGCGCCTGCTGTGTGCTGACGCTTTGGGAAGTGACGGAGTTGTGTGTATGACTAACGGAGGAGCCGGCGCAGTCCACATCTTCCATGTTCACCCCGCTGTTACAACTCGTCAGATTGTCCTTGCTTACACTGACAGAGAAGAGCAGAGATATCGTTGAAAATGACAGTGTGTTTCTATTATATACAACTCAAATCACACGTTGTTAATTTCACTTTAAAAAATCAGGCAAATTCAATCTGATCAAACTTAAAACTTTTCGTTTAACTTGTAACTATTAATTATTGAATATATTTCTAGGCTTTATTTTTCTTTACCTACTTTTATTATTCACACTAAACTCACCTTTTATTTCAAACTTACTTATGTTAACTTGCTAATAAAATTTACAACGTGCTGCATTTCAAATGTAAGAAAAGTGATATCTCCGTGTGACCCACCGGAGCCACCGGGAGCAGAGCCATGTGCGGATGCCCTCAAGGCTGAGCGTGCCGCCCCACATGCTGCCCGTGTGCTTGTGTGTTCCTGCGTACGAGGTGGTGAGGGCAGACACGAACATGGGGTAACCTAGCGGCTGGTCACATGATGAGTTGATCATGTTCCGCAGTGCCTGCTTTGAGTTCTGGATGCTTCCTCGCTCTGGATTACGGTTACGCAGGAAGATCAGTTCCTGCTGCTGTCCTGCCCACAGCCCACGCACACACTCCTTATTGATCTGAGAGAGAAACAGACAAAGGCGTAATGGATATTAGAGCACTTTATACTTAGTAGGAAGGGATCAGACCCTGATTGGGGCAATAAAGAAACTTGTGTTCTGTAACACTACGAGTGCACCCAATTCCTCAGGTCCAGGCAGAGTTTTAAGTGCTTTCAGCTAAAATAAGTTCTTAAAGGGATAGTTCATCCAAAAATGAAACTTCTGTCATCAGTTACTCCCCTTCATGTCGTTCCAAACTAATAAGACTTTTGTTCATCTTCAGAACACAAACGAAGACATTTTTAATGAAACTTGAGAGATTTCTATCCCTCTGTTTACAGTCCAGTAACCAAAACTTTCAAGCTCCAAAAAGTTCATAAAGGCATTGTAAAAGTGTAATCCATGTGACTCCAGTGGTTTAATCCCTATTTTATGAAGTGATACGAATGCTTTGTGTGCAAAAAAAACACCCTAAAATTAAGTCTTAATTCACACAATATCTTCACTTCCGCATATATCCCAGCATACGTGTTGTGTTGACACGAGAGCGGACAAAAAAGTCCTCAGAGGGACAGAAATCTCCCAGGTTCCAGCAAAATGTCTTCATTTGTGTTCCGAAGATGAACGAAAGTCCTGAGGGTTTGGAGCGATGTGAGGGTGAGTAATTGATGACACAATTTTCATTTTTGGGTGAACTACCCCTTTAATGTGTCACACGCAGAATCCCAGAATCCCACTGTCTGCTCTTTATCAGTGCTAAAATAATCACTTTAATTGATGAACTTTTGTTCTGTTGGCGAAATTACTCATTTTTTATTAGTAGTCAAATATTACAGTTTTGTTCGCTGCGGTGTCTACAGAGCAAACGCACATCACAGATCATTCTACAGCCTATGTTTAGACCAAGTGAATGTAGTAGGTTTATGTTCATTTCGCCATGGCATACATCCAACAACTCGGTCAAATCATAACGTTCACTGCAAGCGGAAAGCATTCTTAGCTACCTAAAACTTTTTTTTGACCATCTGTTAAACGGGCTCCTTATCTGCATAACATGATCTTTCCAGAAAGTACGTTTAGAAGGTTAATAAAATACTGCCGCATTGTTTTAGAGACTGTTACAATATTTATATTAAAGCCGATGCGTCAAAGTATGTAGGAAAGGCAGAAAATAAAATCGCAGTTTCTGGCTGTTTGCCAGAATTCAGCCAGTGACCTCCGATGGTTTTTCCCACATGACTACACATATGTGTAAATGATTTATTTTCCATTAACATGTCTTACCTTGATGACTTTAAAGTTGAGGTAGCGTTTGTACAGCATGATGATCTTGTATTCGTCGTTGCCATCGTCCAGTGTGTGGCGTAGCGTCAGTAGCGTATCTCTGCCGGACAGCACGGCCTTACGCCACGCCGGGTCGCCCTCATCACATATCACCAGCGAGCTCCTGTATGTGCTGATGGCCTCGTATAGCACGGCCGGCTCCTCGCTCTCCTCCAGACTCGTGAAGTGGTCCTGTCATCCATATGCACAGCAATGGACATTAATGAGCTTGCTTTCAGAAGATGAATAGATTTTATAAAGGTTGCTTTCATAGATATGTACAGTGCAGTAATCTAAGCAAGGTCTGAGCAGCATGTGATTCCCAGCTCAGTGTTTAATCAGTTCATCGGTTCCCTTTTTCATAAACTGTGCTTATAATTGGCTTAAAACTCATATAAATTTTCATTCATTCATCTTTATTAAATGCTTCATCCTGGTCAGGTTTGCAGTGGATCCGGCTTCTATCCCTTCTATCCCACTGACTTGAGCCGAGAATATACTGCTGATGGGATGGCAGTCCATCACACCTCACCTGTTCACACTCCTGTGAATAACCTGGACTTTCATTTAAATGTCTTGCTCCTGGTGTTTAATTAGTGACATGACTGAGCCTCCTTATTGTGTTTGGTATCCTGGTTTTGTTTGGTAACCTATTTTGTCCCTGCCTAGTTTAATCTGCTTGCTGATCACCTGTTCTATTTGGGTTTGCTTTCCACTTTCTGCCTGCATTTGCATTTAATACATTTGTACTTACAACCCCAAAATAGTTGATAGTAACTTTAAAGCTTATAATGAGAACTAAACACATGAACTACTAAGTGATTTGTCAGTAATTCTTAGTAAATGTTATGTGTTTTATAAATATGCATTACTAGTCCTAAACTTGGTGAGCTAAGCCATATTATATGTTCTTAAGTCATCATAAGCTTAACCCTTTCTATCAGAACAGTGGCGTAATGGAAATAGTAGGATATTTTCAATCAGTATAAACAAATGAATTATTTCATTGCTGCACATCTGTTATAAATTTAGTCAGGACGCTGTTGGGTTTCTGTGTGTAGAGTATCATGACTCTGTGTTTAGCTGCTGGTGAGCAGGATGATGGGAAAAGGGAGGGGTGTGAGCGCCCTATTGGGCAAACAATTCACATCTTTCAACAATAACATTGGTACAGAGATAAAAAGGACAGCACAGCTAAAGCTTTTTTGATAGTAAAAGATTGTATGCAACGGCCACAATAAAATTCTAACATTTAAACTTGGTAAAAAATAAAATAAATACTTGTGAAAAGCTGAAAATTCTTAAAGCCCTTAGTGTCTACTTTCATATGAGTCATTAACCACTACTGTGGAGTGTGACATCACAAATAAATACAATGCTGAACACAGGCACTTCCAAAACCTCCCATTTTTTGGCCTCTGGTAAAAAGGGTTAATGATAACCATTTATTTTGTCGCCTTACGTTTTTTCATTTTAGAGTTTATAGAAATTGTCATGGTTATGCCTATTATGGCACATCAGTACGATTCCCATCAGCCACTACACCCCACTAGATCGTGACCCTCAGTCACATGACTGTTTGCACCTGATTCAAATTTTGGTTTAACGAGCATTAGTATAAAGTCAAGTCTTGTATAGCACTCAGTGTCTAATTTTTGTCTTTACTTGCCGTTTGTTGTCAGGTTGTACCTGCTAGTCTATGTTTTCTTGAGATCATTGTTCATGTTTAGGTGTCTAAGGTTTAAGGTGTCTGTATTGTTTGTGTTTTGTTAATTATTTCTTAAACTTAATCTGCACTTGCATCTACCTCTGCTACTAATTTGTGACCTTACGAATACTTTTTTTTTTTTTTTTTTTTTTTACAATTTAGCGCTTAGGGGACATCATGTTTATTTCATTTTCTTGCTCCCTGTCTTCCTAGCAGCACTGCACACATTCATACCTGATGAAGTTTGAGGCTCATCCTAACTGCCGGCGCAACCACCTTCTGGAGTAGATCCATGTCAGCAAAGACCCACTCGTCCTTCGCTGCAATACGGAAATCTCCTTTAAACAAGGCGCTGAAGCCATACAAGAAGGACTCCAAACTGAAAGAGAAACAACAATGAGAGCGTATTAAACACCTGAACTATTATTAGACTGACACACTGTATAACATTCTCACTACATGAATGAGTGTGTATGTCACTCTGTCCTCTGATGCAAAAAAAGTCAGAGGATAAAAGTCAGAAAAACACTTTATGTGTAAGAATTATAAAGGCTTACACTGGGCCATTCACAAGAACTGTAGAAATATTTTACAAATGAAAACTTGCAACTTACACAGGAAACAACTGAGCAGTTGAGGGTTAAAGGTTTTGCTGAAGAACCCAACAATATAAGCTTAGCAGTGCTGGGATTTGACCTAACAAAGCGCTGAGCTGCAGGCCAATGCCTTAACCCTTGAGCCATCGCTTCTCTATTAAGATAGGCACTAAGCACTTTTACTAAGGAATGAAGATCATACCTGTTGGACATGCTATGCGATGCCGTGCCTAGAGATCTCCTGCCCAGGAGCGACAGAGCAAAACACAACGTGACCAGAAGAGAATCCTCATCACAGTCCACCGGCTGAGAACATAAACCACACACACTCACTTCACTACATGCAGCAGTTGGCCATTTAAAATCTGTTATATACACTACTGGTCAAAAGTTTGGAGACACTTGACTGAAACGTTTCTCATGATCTTAAAAACCTTTAAACCTTTTGATCTGAAGGTGTATGATTAAATATCTGAAATTCGTTTTGTAGACAAAAATATAATTGTGCCAACATATTCATTTCTTTCATTAGAAAGCTAACATTTTATTTACAAAAAAATATTTTTTTAAACGGACGACTCAGAGCGAAATATTCCGAAAAGCAGCTGATAAGTGTCCATCGTAGGTGGGAACTCCTTTAATACTGTTTAAAAAGCATCTCAAGGAGAGTCCTCAAGAAATCGGTTGAGAAAATGAGAAGAATACATTTCTGGAAATTCTGGGCAAAAAGGTGTCTACTTTGAAGAAGCAAAAATATTTAATTATTTTGATTTATTTTGGATTTTTTAAATCACAACCTAATTTCCATAGTTCCACTTGTGTTACTCCAGAGTTTGGATGACTTCATTATTATTCTAAAATGTAGGGGAAGAAATAAAAATAAAGAATGAGTGTGTCTAAACTTTTGACCGGTAGTGTATGTTATAATATAACTACATAATGTTATAATATAACTGAAATAAGACATGCCCAAGTTTTTTATAAGCTGGTAGGGCTGTGTGATATTCGGTATTGTGTGATGAGTCTCAAAGGTGTAGTTGTACCTTTGAGAATTTATTCTGAAATGCAAAACATATCTAAATCCATCCATACCACTTATCCTACATAGGGGAGCCTGGAGCTTAACTCAGGGGACTCGGGGGATGAGGCGGGGTGCCAGACCATTGCAGGGCACAATCTCACACACAGACAATTTCAAAATACCAATCAGCCTACAAGGCATGTCTTTGGACTGAGGAGGAAGCTGGAGTACCCGGAGAAAACCCCTGAAGCACAGGGAGAACACGCAAGCTCCGCGCACACACAGAGCAGAGGAGAGAATCAAACCCCCAACTCTGGAGGTGTGAGGCAAACGTGCTAACCGCTAAGCCTCCATGCCCCCTGCAGCTCAATCTATCAGTTTATACAGTACTGTGACAACAGTATCTCACTTGCTCCATCTTGCCGGCGCAGTACTGGATCCACTCGAGATAGACATTGCAGTAGCTGGCCCTGGTGACGCCCTGCAGGCAGTGGACGTAGTCCTCGTCAATCTTAACGCTGAACACCACTGGGTCTCTCTCTATATGGTGCCATTTACTGTAGGGCTGCAGGGCCTCATGGATCGACTGCTCCTTAAGCCACGTCTGTAGCTTCGGGTTGATCACCAGATAGTAGATGATACTCTAAAGGCAGAAAATGTAGCACAGACATTCTTTGGTATCATATCAGCTACCACATTCCTCCATGCAGTCCCTTCTGATTGGTCAGGTGTTGATTCATTATCTATAACAGCACAGCTCAGCCACTAGTGAAAACGCATGCAGTTGTTGATACAGTGAAGTTTTCTGTGAGTCGATATTTATTTAGCATTTTTGGAAGGAGTCTCCAGTGTCAGCGCTTTGTAACAGTTAAAGCTCTACCTTCACAATTTCAGGACAAAAGACTTGGCAGCTTCTTAGTAATATTTTTAACTTGTTCTGTGGATGTTCCACAACATTAGATGGAACTTATAAATGGTTATGGCATGTCGTTCTCTCATAAACAAACATGGTCAGCACTGGAAAATTGCTGTGGTATGTGAGGAATAAAACACTTCAGGATGTACTGTTGCTGGAAAATAATCAACATCACACCATCCAGTCATCATTTATTTTCCTTTACCAGTACACCCTGTAGTGTTTTATTCTTTTATACTGTATGGCATAGACTGGGCATGATAAATAGAGACATCCATATTGGATGCTTCATATTATAATCAGTGACTCTATGTACCATTTAACTAAGCTGAGAGATTAAAAGAAGTATTTCTGACTTAGCAACTTTCATGCACATAATAGCAGAGGTGAGGACATTTGGCAGAAGGGCAGGCATAAATACTATGAATGTGGGATTTTTTTTTAATACAATATTATGATCAAAACATAGGCGATGATCATGATATGAACATCCAGTATCAGCACAGTGCCTTGTATATTTGTATTTGTATATTTTAACTTTGCTCTACTGTCTATGTGAGCTTCAGTACAGCAAATCTGATCATTATACAGTCCATACAGTCTGAGGTTTTTTTTTGTGATTGTTGCGACAAAAAATGCTTCATTTTGCTGCGGCTTTATTCAAAATTTGCGATGCAACTTGCAGAGATTTTTGTGTTTTTGTGCAGAAAACTACTTGAATTGGTTAATTTTCAATTGCACAAACTTGTTTAGCACGGTCTTTCACAGTGATGTTTGTTGGTAAATGAGACCTTTTAGCTGTACACATGTTCAATGCACATGAATTGAAGAGGGCTTTGGCTGAATGCGTGTTATGATGATGTCACATGACGCATCTTGGCCCAAATCTGCAGAAAATCTGCATTAATTTAGAAAAATCGCAAGCTCCTCCGAATACTGCAGAGAATATTGCTTGATTTTGTGTTAATTTCTGTGATTGCAAAATCTCGAAATCCTGGAGGGACTGATTATAATCATCAACACTCTATCTAGATCATGGGAGCTGCAATACTGTAAGTGTAAATGAAAAACTGTAAGCCAGGGCTGTGTAATTGTGAGTGGATCTCAATGTATGATCAAGTAC
Organism: Ictalurus furcatus; assembly: GCF_023375685.1. NCBI lineage: Eukaryota > Metazoa > Chordata > Actinopteri > Siluriformes > Ictaluridae > Ictalurus > Ictalurus furcatus. Next base: position 27,371,899 of record NC_071257.1, on the reverse strand, counting down.
ACGATGTACATGAAAAATAACCGATGATTCATATGACACAATTTAGAGGGAAAAAAAAGGGTCAGGAATGAGAAGCCACACCTCTTTAGATGGCAAATGCCAATACACTTTTCCTCAATACATGCTATTTTGAATCAGAGTAGCTGCATAAATACCAAGACTACTGCACTAATTTGAATCAGCGAATCTTTATACACCAAGTTGACATGTTGTCAGTGACTCGTGGAAGAAATAAAAACTACTCAGGACAAAATTCCACAACTGTTAACGTCATGAATCCACGCTAACATTTTACTTTAAGAGGAAATCAAAATGATGTGTCATATATTGTTTTATCCATCATACCCTGAAATAAAATATTCAACATAATATGTAAAAGCTCAACCTTGTGATAATTCGTACCTATGGAAACAGGTGTGAGGTAAAACTAATGCAGGTGGTACCTTGAGGTAGTAGGTGATGAGCAGTTTGCGTAGGTCGTAAAGCTGCAGCATGGTGGCTGCGTTGTTCTCACTGATGCTGTAGCTCTGAAGCACGTACTTGGTGGTGGTGAGCTCCCAGGCGAGCCAGCGCAGATTAAACGCAGCGTTACATGAGAGAACGTGGGCCAGGTGACCCGGCTCGCAACAGCAACAGCCCTCATCCTCTTCCACGCCCTCAGTAATGGCCTCCACCTCCCGCTGCTGACAGTATGTGCCTGATCGGTTAAAACAAAGAACAACAGTAAGTGATTTCACTACAATATTCTACTTGTTATAGTTTATAAAGTGATTTTATGTCTTATATCTGAGAGAGAGACAAAAGGAGATGGACAGACAACAAGAGAGGAACCAGAACTTGGTTTACTAAAAAAAATTCCATTTGAAAAGTACACAACAAAAGAGGTTTTTAAATGGTTCATGGTTATCGATTTCTAAAGAGGTCTTACTTGGAACATTTTCTAAAACGTGTCCACATCCAGACCGTTAGATGTATGTATGAATACTGTTTTCCATTGTCTACGTTTACCACATTTCTAATTTCTCCCCAATCCTGGGTAAGGTTTGAGTATGTTTTACCCTCACCATTCACAAGGCTGTATTTTTAAACTCAACAGTACAAAACTATCAAATATATTGCAAATGCTTAACTACATTCCACGTCAGTGCTTCTCAAACTGGGGACCGTGGCCCACTAGGGGGGCCACCAGATGGCGCCACGGGGGGCCACATAGAAATTCTAGAACATTTTATTTGACCTGTATGTAAATCAGGATTGTCAACCTTTGAATGTGCATAAAAATGAGAAACATTAATAAATTAAGTCAATTATACATGGCACACTAAGACACACAACAAACAGAGACATCTAAGTTTACTAGAGGTACTAGAGGATGTAGTCTTTTAGCTGAGAAAGTTAATACAGAAGAGCCTAGCGTGAAATCTGATGACTCTAGGTGGCCACAAAGGGATGGACCCTCCACAAGGGGGGCCTCACGCTGATAAAGTTTTGATAATAAATGAGGGTAAGCCTCTTATATGTATTTAATTTTTTATATATATATATCCAGCCACCATAATCTGAAGGTTTCCATTTCTCTCTATACCTACTTACCCCTGAACTCGAGACCCCTCAGCTGGAAGGTGACGAGTCCGTTGCCAACCTCGATGAGGTGTATGAGAGCATTGAGGTAATCAGAGCCCAGAATGAAGCAGTCGCCTGTGCTGTAGTTCCCCCAGCGGCCCAGCAGCAGATCCCCACACAGAGAGTGCTGCAGTGAACGTGTCAGGTACTCATAGAAGATTGAATTCAGATTGTTATCATCACAGCCTGGAAGGAAAAAAATGAATATAGTCGAATTTATAGTCGAATTCGACTAGAATATCGTTGGATTTATAATAATAAGATTACACCAAATCAGTGAGCCTTGTTCTCATGTGTACATCTATATTATCTGCTCTAGAGTTAAGCATGAAAAGGTCATTTACCGGTATCCTTGTCAATCTGAGACATCAGTCTGCTGTTGGAATTGTCAATACGTTTTGTACTGAAAATAACAAATCAGAATAATCAGTGCATAAATAATAAGTGTAAAGTCATAAAAGCATCATTTAAATATCAGGCAAGTCTCTAGATTGTTGAGACATCACTGTGGCAAAACAGCTGGCATTCCCAAATTCCATCAAAGTGCATCAATCATCCATCCATTTATCTATCTAACAATAAAGCTTTTTTTTATTATTATTAAGGTGTTTTTTTTCTATACACATCAGCCTCATCAACCCAGCTATACTCAAGCATGAAAAGTAATTTTGCAGTATGTGGACACTAGCATTTGAATATACAGTACAGTAATCTGAAAGACTTGCTCCTGCAAAGAGCTTACGAATATTCCGTGAACCCTGCATTTTGAGTGCAAGAGGCTCTTACTTGTAGTTCCTCTCCCAAAACTTGACGGGACGTGGGTAGGATGTGATGAAAATGGCACTGCCCAGAAACGGGCTCAGTGGAGTGTAAAAGACGGTGGTGATTAATGTCTGCACCAGCAGCATGGCAGAATCTGAGCACATCTATTAAGGAAAATCGAAACATCTGAACCAATGAGTAAATGGTCATTTAGCACTCATGCACTAACTTGAAGGGCCTTTAAGTCGAAAATATTACTTCAATATTTATGTAATGAAAGTTACACATGTTCAGAGTTGATTTTATGAGTTCCCCATTCAGACTATGCAAAATAATTGTGTGTAGTTTACACCTCTGAGGTTGTCAGATTTTTATCAGAGATGGGGCTCTACAATAGCATCTACACCACCACTTTTAAACCCAAGCGCTTGCTTTTAAGTCCCAAAACACATTTTGGAACATTTGGGTTTGAGATCAAAAGATGAATATGAGATGATAGATCAGAATTTCAGCTTTCATTTCCTCATATTTACATCTAGATGTGTTAAACAACTTAGAACACGGCCACAGTAAAGGAACAGACTGTATTAAAGTAAATGAAAGTAAGACACTTCATATTTGGTTGCATATCATCTCTGTATTTCCTTGTGAATGCCAATCTGGCCTTTTGATTCTTGCGGCTCATGAATGGTTTGCATCTTGTGACATTCCAAATTGTTGTATTGGCTATACCCAATGTTCGTGCAGTGGCTCTGATGCAAGGGTTCAAACAAAATGTGGCAAGTTGTTTATCACATCTAGATGTAAATATGAGGAAATGAGAAGCTGAAATTCTGATCTTATGTCTCATATTCATCTTTTGGTCTCAAACCTAAATATCTTCAGTGTATAGTGAAAACAATAGAATTGGCCTTGCTGTTCCAATACTTTCAGAAGGAATTGTATATAAATGAGAAGATGGCAAGATAAACATCTGAGATAAACATCTAATATCTAATACCCTGACAATATATTCCTGCATATTGTGGTTATATCAAACTGTCAGACAGTGGCACTGTGCCGATACTGTAGCACAACAAATTGGGCTTAAATCCAAGTTCAGAATCATGCGTGACTGAGACATGCCTTTATTTTACTCAAACGTAACAGTCTGAATAGTTCTTAAGCCTGTAGATCTGAATACTGATGTGGGCAATTTCGGTATTAAATTCTCACTACACATGTTTAACTCAACTCTGATTACAGCCCCAAATATGCATATGATATTCTGTTTTTCCATTCAAATATTGGTAAGTATCAGTTTTTACATGCAGTAATTACAGCATGCAGGTCAGACTGTAAGGATACGTGGCACGGCGAAGGGCTGGGCGAAGGCGTGAAAAGCGCTGCCCCATGCTATCTGCCAAGGAGCAATGTAGACTAGAACAAAGTGCAGCTTGTGCAGAAGATCCCAGAGCTGCAGACAAAACACAGACCAGCTGACAATAAACAAACACTGAACTGAAAGCACATTCTGAACTGACTCTGCAATCATCATGGATAACTGATGGTACACTACAAGATGGCAATAAATAACAATGCCGTTGCTTGGCTGAAATCCACGGTAATGCTTAAGACACAAATCAATGAAATATTACTCTATAAATAATGAAGAAGTAGTTCAAGTAAGCATGTCATAATTATCTAAGGAGCTTGTTAAGTACATTAGACCCTGGAGCTGTGAAGTGGCGATGCTACCTGCTGCACTACTGTGTACGACAAATAATTTGGAATACTTTGAAAGGATTTTTGAAACTGTTCTGTGCATAATGCACTCCCAAGCCTTTCCTAATTGAGAATGCAGTAACGTCTCAGCCAGCAGAGCTCACCTTGTGGAAGACTATGGACATGAGGAAGAAGTTAAGCAGGAAGGTCTCAGAAGCCCTGCTGTAGTCAAACTCGAAGAAAATAATGGTGAAGATGAGCGTGAGGAACTGGTAGCTGGGATTGCAGAAGGACGAGCGCAGAAGCTTCATCCCAGCAACTGTCATCAATAAGACATCACAGCTGGAGCGAGACACAGACACCTGAGAAACTCAGGTGCAGAGGCAAGACACAGCCAAGCAAAGCACAGAGACATAAGGACAGGACTGGAAGCTAACAGCTAATGCTGACAAGCGCTAATGCTAATAAGAGCTATCACTGACAAGAGAGTTAATGCTAAAACTGAGCAAGAACTAATGCTAACAATTCATATATATATATATATATATATATATATATATATATATATATATATATGTATATATATATATATGTCTTTAGATTTTTGAAAGCTTTCTTTCCTTATTCAAATCCGGAAAAATCTTGAGTGGCCTTTTTTTGTCAACTGCTTGGTCTCAGTGATCATTCCAAGTCGAGTTATTCTGTTATTCTGATTTATTTGTTTTTAGTCGTGTCTTGTCTGTGAATTAAAAGCCAATATCAAAAATGTCTTTCCTGCTCTACTAGGGCACGTGACAATTTGACATGAGCTTCCCTTTTTAAAATGTTGTGCTTAAGTGTATAAATTATGAGTGTGATTTTTTTTTTTTAAATACAAATCTGCACAGACACTTACTGTATACCCAGCTTTTTCCGGTGACTGAGAGCGAAGCCATCATTAGTAAGGGCACTGAGCACAATGGCAGGGTACACGACATACTTCTCAAAGCTCAAGAGTCCTACATAGAGCCGCTCGAACCACATTAACTGAGCATCGTCTGAAATGCATCCATGACACACACACACACACACACACACACACACACACACACACACACAGTGAGGCACTGCTTTCTCTATACAGTGGTGCTAGTTATGAATCAAAGAAATGTATCTGCCAAACGTGGCATAGTAAAGTCTGAAACAAATGACAAATGATATATCAAAATATGATATTATGATGAGGCCATTTTCCACTGCACATTAAGAAACTTTCTGCCCCATAAAACTGGAACTGTGCTTTTTCCATTGGCCACAGGACCTGTACCAATGGTTCAAGTTTTACAGATTTGTGTACCTGTCGAAGATCGTCACTAACAGGAACTAATGGTTCTTTTGGTTGTTGATTCAGTACTCATATCCAGATGAATATAGAATTAAAAATAATAATAAGTCAGTTACGTTGCTGCTATGGATTGCTACGTATTGCTGTTGTGGATGCCTGTACAATTTTGTCCGTCATTTTTGTCAACAGTGGGTTAAAATTTAATCACAAGCAGGGGTTCCTGTTATCATTGGTGAAATTTCAAAACTTTTTATGTTGCACAACCAAACAATGGTGTTATTCAGTCCGTGCAGGAGTTCACACAGGGTTTTTTGTGATTGTTGCGGCCAAAAACGCTCAAAATCTATGATGCAATCTGCTGAGTTTTTTGTGCTTTTTTGCGGAAAACTACTTGAATTGGCAAAATTGCAATTGCACGAAATTGTTTTGCACGGTCTTTCACAGTGATTGTTGGTAAATGAGACCTTTTAGCTGAACTCATGTTCGATGCATGTGAATCGAAGAGGGCTTTGACTGGATGCGTGTTGTGATGATGTCACGTGACTCATCTTGGCTCAAATCCGCGGAAAATCTGCAGAGTTTGCTTGATTTTGCATTCATTTCTGCGATCGCGAAATCCTGAAGGGACTGGCTATCGGCAACAATGGTGATATGCCAAAATAATGGTGTAGTCGCTTTTTCTGCCATTATTATGACCACTTCATTTGTCTCTGAACTTGGTGGAAATATTATTAAATATTATTAAAGTATTATTATGTCCTGTTTGACCCGATTCCTTTTATCGAACCTACAGAGGATAAAACCTCTACCACAAGAGTCACATCTACCAAGGAACTGTGTGATCAAAAAACATGAAATTGTACAGCATAATCCTACTAGTAGTGCAAGTAATCTGTATCACTAATGTTACACTGAACATGATCCCCAGCCTCATCTTATTAATCACTTACTCGTATTAAAGTACTATTCATGATGAGGAATGGAAATCTGGACCCACAGTAAGTCCTGTAGGATTTAAGGATTAAATGAAGGTATAGAATAAGGAACAGCACTTACCTGAGGGCTCATATTGGGGGAACTCTTTACTCTTAAGCACTGGCTGTGAGATCCACAACCAGGGATGATGTTTGCGTAACTGAGGGATTAGATAGTGGGTGACGAAGCCCACAGTTGCTGCCAGTGCATACAGCACTATGGTCACAAAGGGCTGCATTAAAAATACAAGAAATGTTATTTGAAAAGTAGCAACCTCATTTGCTATACATACACTATAATAGTGCTCTTCAAAAATGATTACATGACTAATTAGACTATAAGCTCCCAGGACAAACCATTTTAGATCGTGCTTGGATATGAAGCACTGATCAATAACTGACCATTCATCCAAATGCACAGCCTAGTGATAGTGTTCATTAAGGCTACTGTTATTGGTTGATGTAGCATTTTTGTTCTGGGCACTTATGTTGTTCATAACTAAAGCTTCTAGCATTAGGATTTGGGAATCATACATTAATGCAGTCTGGGGAGAAAAATCAAAACCATCAACGCTCATCTACTGTCCAAATATTTGATGATTTTTTAAAATAAATAAAAAGTCAATATTTTAAAATCAGAAACACTCACCCTTAAAGACAGGAAGACCGTACTGGCAGTGACAGCGAAAGTCAAAACTGAAGCGACGGTGCACACAATCAGATCCGAGATCAGTATCTCTCTCTAAGAAAGGAAAAGAGCCACGGTGAGGCAATCAGACCAGCAGTGGTCCATCTGCACCATATTAACCATAATGGTCCTTACCACTGAGCTCTGGAGCTTCTTTGGAAGAGGATCTTCATTCTCAGAGGGCTCTTCCTCCACCTCGCCTTCACTGAACGCTGGCATGAATTTGGACTTAAACAAAGAGCTGAGGTGAAATACGAAGAAGAATGGTATTTATTGATCAGATGTGTAATATCAGATGTATCTGGCTCTTGCAGAGAAGCATAACGTAGTAGTCTAGCTGAGAAATACGCTATCCAAATAGGGTTTTCTTACAACAGTACAGAAGGGTCACTGCTTTGTCGACTGAGATGGTACGACAGGGCTACCAGCAGAGCACAAAACCCAGAGAACAGGGCTGGGATGTGCTGCTCGTTCCAAGGTTCCTGAACACATTAGCAATGGCAATGAGAAAGAAGTCAAATTCACTTCATGGTGACATTTTGATGTGAATTGAGCATGTCTGACCAGGCTTACAACTAAACCCTAACTGAACTAAACTAACAGAAGTTTGCACTACTGCCCTGCTGAAACACATACGTGCAATATGCATGAACTGGCTTTGTAGTTGGTAAGTGTATATACGCAGTCCCTGCAGGATTTTGCGTTTTTGCAATCGCAGAAATTAACGAAAAATCAAGCAAAATATATTCAGAGGAACTTGCAATTTTTCAAAATGACCGCAGATTTGGGCCAAGGCGCATCATGTGACCTCATCACAACGTGCATTCAGCCAAAGCCTTCTTTGATTCATGTGTGTCGAACATGAGTACAGCTAAAAGGTCTCAGTTACCAACAAACATCACTGCAAAAGGCCGTGCAAAACAGTTCCGTGTGATTGCAATTTCGTAAATTAGAGTTTTCCGTAAAAAAAAACCCTCAAATTTTTTAAAAAGCCACAGCAAAATCAAGCATTTTTGGCCACAGCAATCATAAAAGAAACTCCACAAAATCCTATAATGACTGTATAAGCTGCTGTTGCTGGTGTATAAACTCCCAGCTGCTCAGTTTTATTTTAAGGCCTATATTGATCTACCATCATGCTCATTACACACAAGCCAACTCAAATGAAGAATAATGAAAAACTGCAAGTTCCTCAGAATATCGCTTGATTTTGCATTCATTCCTACGATCGCTGAATAAATCAGAAAAAATAGGCTTTTGTTCTTGGGTGAACATTAGCCACAAACGCCACTCCACTCACATCAGACATGTTCATTCCTGACCACAGAAATATCAACTAAGCAAGAACAAGAAAAACTGGCTCATGCCTCACTGTTCATTTATCCAGCTTTTCTTATATATCATCTTATAATTACAGGGCAGTAACACAGAACGTAACACAAAATGTTTTTAATTTAAACCACACCTTCAGTGCACCAAAACAGAATCCATACAGTAATGTTAACACCAACAGACTCCTCCCTATACAGTAGATGGCTGAGTGGAGTCCAGTTGCAGCTAAGAAGAAAAGAAAACGTCAGTGACCACCTCACTAAATAGTTTATAACTTGTACTAACATTATAGAAAATTGTTACAAACCTGTTCCACCAAAAAAGTGTATATCGATTTGCTCGAGAAAGTAAATAACAAATGTGTTGATTTGCGGGAAGAGGCCAAGGAGGAAGGTTATTGGAAAGCAGTATGTAAATCCTAAAAGGAGCAAAGGTAAAAGTAAGTATACATATATACATAATAATATATAATACAAATACTGAAATACATTTTTATACTGAAATAAAAAATATTAAAATATGTATACTTTTTTTTTCTTTTTTTTAATCAGTTTTATTGAGTGTCAATCGCTTAAACACCTCCCACTAATTTACTTTAATATTTCTATTGGTCCTTTAAATGTAATATTAGGGCTACACAAAAAAAAATCATATTAAAATTGCAATTTCTCAATAAAATGTGATTCAAGACTGTCACGTTTTGGACGTAATGGAGGTTAGGACGGATGCAAGTGCAGATAAGAGCTTTTAATAAAGAGAGGCAGGCAGACAAATCCAAATCATAAGACAATAGCGTGGTCAAAAACAGGTAATGGGTCAGGCGATCTGCAAACAGGCATAAACGAGGCAAGGCAAGAACCGAGAACAAGATCAAAGAACAAGAATCAAAACGAGGAACAGGGTACAAACGCTTGGTATGGTGATAACACTCAATACTTCATGAAGAGTGAATGCCTCGAAAGTCCTTTTAAACTGTGGTGTGATTGTGTGTGAGATTGGATGCAGGTGTGCGTGAATAGAATGAATGAGTGTTCCGGGAATTGCGGTCCATGGCGGCCATGTTTGTAGGCCACAGTGCAGGATGGGAAATGTTGTCACTGGTTTGCTGTGATATGACAAAGACCAACGATGATTCTGCACTCAGACAACCATTATACAAAACAAAGTGCCAGTATTTCTCCTTATGCAGCATATATGCTGTACCACATGACCTCTCTCTCTCTCTCTCTCTCACACACACACACACACACACACACACACAAAAAAAAGAACAAGGTGATAGAATTCATTTCAAATATACCCAAACTTATCTGTACTAAACAAATGTTTAATATTATCTACTAAATATTAAATTACCAACGAAACAAACAACATCATGCTCAAAAATTGCCAGGGATGTATTACGCATAGAGCATGTTTATCAAGACAGATTTTCACCCACGAGTAGCTTATGCGCTGCTATGGGCCAAATAACAGAAACTATGACTGTGACTATGACTAATTATTTAACCAGCCATTAATACTGCTGGTTTCATTAAATTTGGGAGGATACGCTGTGCTCTCAGCATGCTAATATGATTAAAGTTTTATACTAAACAGCAGGTATTCTTGGATTTTGGCTACTGCAGTACAATTGTGCCATAAAACAGCAATTCAAAATGCAGATGAGGAAAATCTAGAGTTGAGGTCACAAGTGTACATACACCCTGCAGAATTTTTTTTTTTTTTTTTTTTAATAAGAGCGATCATAAAAATTGCATTTTGTTATGTATTCTGAATAAGCTATTTCACACAACAGATGTTTACATATAGTCCACAAGACACAATAATAACTGAATTTACACATATGAACCAGTTCAAAAGTTTACATACGCATGATTCTTAATACTCTGTGGTATTATCTGGACTTTTGATGTTCTTCAGCATCAGTGAATGTTTGCACCTTTTGTAATAGTCGTGTATGAACCCCTCATCCATATGAATGGATCTCAACATCATATAGCTGCTGTTGGAAAGGGGTTAAATATGCAGAAGATGCTGGAAAAGTAAAGAATGTGCAGGACCTGGAGGATTTTTCTGGAGAACAGTGGGCAGTTTAACTGCTCACGACAAACAAGGGACTCATGAACAACTCTCACAAAACATACAAACAGTCACTGATCACTTTTGAAATGGTTCATTTGTGTAAAATCAGTTATTATTGTGTCTTGTGGACTACATGTAAACATCTGTTGAGTTAAATAGCTTATTCAGGGCAGTACTAAATAAAAAAAATGAATGCCATTTTTATGATCCCTGTTATTTTCTTCTTTTAAAAAAAAAATAAAATAAAATCTTAACATTTTGAAGATTCTGCAAGGGGCATGTAAATTTATGACCGCAACTGTCCCGAACTCAGTAATGTAAGAATTTAATAAATGCACATAATGTTCCTTACCGAATTGCTCAAAGAATCTTAAGTGAGAAAATGAGAAAAATCAGAAAACACATTCTATCCAAAAAATTGTGCAGCTCTTTAATACATAATACTTACCGATTAAAACATCTTGTACAAATCGGAGTATGTCCGATATTACAATCGTAATGCCGTATAAGGTGAACACAGGCAGGTCTGATCTTTTCAGCTTCAGCTCCAGAATCCAAATAAGGCCACAGAACATGCAGAAATATGCAGCTCGACTGTAGGCAATGATTTGATTATGTCCCTAAAAAAAACAACAGCCATAAAAGGTGGTGAGTCCTAAATGAACCACATTATATGCCATTATTAATGTTGTTCTGATTCAGTTGCTCTTACATGTGTAGGTGATGCTGCGTCTGGCTGGACACTCTGCAAAAACAAAGAACAGTTTATAACAGCCTGTAACACAGCAACAGGTACGTTATGGTTAATAAGTAGTATACATTACCTTTAATAAGGAGTACTGACAGCTGGCCATGACGAGACAAAACTGGAAAACCCAGAAGTCCTTAAAGCAACCTTGGTTCAGGAGCACAAAGCCCAGAAAAGCAACCAGGAAGGCTAAAAACACGGCAGCCGTGTTCTCCTTCCAGTCCCGATTCCTGTAAGAACCATGGAGGTACTCAGTTTGGTTTCAGACACTTTATATCCAAGTTAATATACAACAGTAAATTTCTGACCTGTCCAGCAGCGCCATTAAGGTCAACCGATCGTACAGGATGTTGATCCATTTCCCAGGAAACACTTTCAGCTTATAGTAGAGCTTCCGGGACGGCTTCTCCTCAGTAGTCGTGTCAGAGGAGTCGTCAATAGAATCCTCCTCCTGCAGTCAAACAATATAAGCACACCGATGAGCGATCTGTCTTCATCTGACAGCTGCTCATTTTACAGACAGTTAATAATAATAATGTGTAAATATCATAACAACAAGAAATATTAAAAAAAAAAAAAAAAATACCTCACAATACAAAAAGAACAAATCTCTGTAGCATTTTCTAAAGAATTTGCATTACAGTTATGGCATTCAACAGACGCCCTTATCCAGAGCAGTTTACATTCATCTCATTTATACAACTGAGCAGTTGAGAGTTAAGGCCCTTGCTCAAGGGCCCAGCAGTGGCAGCTTGCCTGAAAGATCTCGGGGTGTGTTCTCCTGGGCCGAAGCCGGTGAGCTGGAATGATACGGCGCTGAAACGGACAATCAGGATGCCCACCCACTAACCCATCCTGGCACTCCGAGTTGGAGGACGTGGAAAGGAGATCACTAATTAAATATAACAAGGCAAAGGCAAAGTGAGAGATAATCATGCAGGTCAACATGCAGATTTAAATTTCTTTAGCTACAAGGATTGGCTGCAATCTCTGGCTGATGAGCAAAGTACTGAATATTGGTTTGTCAAAATGTGGTATGATATTCCAGGCTTTCCACTGTACCATATGTTCCCTGTGATGAGTTCAGCTCCAAGAGGCAAATTTAATGATCTTTCATTGTACAGCTTGCGAGGTCTGTCCCCTGAAAAACATTTCCCATTTCCTATTAGCCTTGGTCCATCATTTGGAAATGACTTAATAAGAATAATTACTACTTTGGCCATGTTTAAATTGCCACATTGATTAATTTTTAACTATATGTCACTTACTGTGTATTGTGTGGAAGGTGTAGGCCTCCTCTTTGGATGTTGCTTCTGGTCTACAGATGACCTGCAGCATTGAGCTTTCTGATTGAGAGGTCTGAGAGGGCAGAGAGTCGTAGTCCGGATCCCTTTCCTTATCTGTCTGAGGACTAGAAGAGGGAAGAGATAATGGTTTGCCTATCGGCTGGTTTTGTTAGTGTGTGGTGGGTGTGTGGCTGGTTTCATATTGGTGAAATTAGAGGTTGCGTAATATTGACAACTATATATTAGTTTATTGTACATACATGCTACAGAAATATTGGAACTGATATATGAGTGGTCCAAAATATCTTTTAATTCTTGTGTTCTGATGATAAATACGCTTGTTGTACAAGGTGTTTCCCATAAAATCAAAAATAAAATGAAAACAGAAATGAATATGTTTAAGACTTACCTGTAAACTACTGAATGGAAATGTTCAATGTCTGAATAGACATTTAATAAGTAGGGAACAAAGAATGAAATGGTGTGCAGTTGTGGTGTGATGCAGTCCGATGTGAACTGGCGTTATCCCGGAATCTAGTATTTTCCAATAACAGCATGTCTGGAAGTTTTTTCTTCCTCTTAATCCAAAGTAATTTGCCAACAATTCCATTTTTTATTTATTCATGAACAACATTTCATGCTTTTTAAGCATTTATAGTTACATTTAATGTTGTGGAAAGTCTGCAAAACAAGTTCATTCTTGTTAACACTTACATTATAGCAGCTATAAACAGTCGTTCCCTCGCCAACCACCCTTTCTTTTTATCTCTTGAAGTTTACTGTATAAGACAAAACCTAGCTTGTCATGCTATACAGAAACCAGAAAGCGCAAAGTCACCTGTCATGAAGACTTTCCTATTGCGGAAAACTTGCTTCTGACCAATCAGATTCGAGAATTCAACAGCGCTGTAGTATAGGACTATTTAACTCACAGCCATAGCCATAACTTTGGAAATGTAGGTATACAATAATACCTGTTGTGTCCACATATATGTTATAAATACACATCCTACCTGTCAGGAGAGACGATGGGAATCTCTTTCTCTGGAAAGCTGTGCAGTGTGTCTGTAGCCAGACTGTTCGGAGGGTTTGGAGGATCTTGCTGTCCAGCCTCGTCTGTGCGTTCTAAGCTCTTCACCACAACTGTAGTGTCCTCTGATAAGAATCAGAACCAGGACCAATAAGAACACAATGCCTCTCGTATCATATCATAGCATCAAAGAAACAAGGCAACGTGTCCACTAACTTTTCAATTGCAGTGTATGTATTATTAAAATAAAGTGATCTCAAAAACCAAAACTACGGTTTATCAAATTGTAGGTATATTTAGTGTTTAAGGGAACATCTGTATTTGGGAGTTTTTCAATAGCCCATCAAAAAGCATTCGCATGGAGAATTGTACATTGATGTTACAATTATAAATCATATGTACTCTATATATTTATGATGTGACTTACCATTTCAGTTTTTCAGTTTTTTCTCTCTCCATATATTTCCTAATCTATTATCTAATCTGTTATCTATTCAGAAGATCATCAGGATCTCTGTACCTACCATTGGCAGCTCCAAACATGAACACTGAACCCACAAGGTCACAAGCATTATGGATGGCCCCTCCCACCCCACGGCTCTCATGGACCTTTTATCCCTCTGCCATCTGGCAGAAGATACCGAAGCATCCACAACTAGACTCCCCAACAGCTTCTTTCCTGAGGTGCTCTCCAACACCGACCTGGACTAATCCCAACACCCACTATCATTCGACCGTCAGTACACACTTGCATTTTAAAATTACACCATGTCTACCCAATAGACAATACTATTGTGCTGCTATGAGACTGAAATTGCTTCTTTTTTATCCCATTGAAAACAGTTCTGTTGTTCAGTCTAATCATATGGTATGTATTTATTTTGCTGTGTATTTATTGTATATTTTTCACGCATCTCACCCTGTCATATATTTTGCACTTTATGTATTCCTGTATACCATCATACTGCATTGTGCTGCACCATGGTTCTGAAGAAACATATAGTGTTTATAGGAGGAATGATATCCAAGGATATTCTTCTTTGATAAAATGTAAAAAAAAAAAAAAAAAAGTCATGTTACAATGTCCTGCTTGTTCATGCATTGTTTTAGACACTCCTTCTACTGACATACAGTTTTGTTTGTACTCTGTACATTTTTTAAATTCACTCTTGACAAGACCATCTGCCAAACGACTAAATGCAAATATCCAATGATGTCTTCTCTTTTGCTGATCAGCACAGACATTGTTAGTGGAGCTGATCTCAGTTGTTTCAACATCACACAGCCTCACAGTGATCCTGATGCATCCATTAACTGCAGTCCATTAACTCCAGCCCATTACTGCGACATGAAGATAAAAGTAGCTGGAGTATGTTTCTACTGATGAATATAGGCTATTAGATTAGACTCCAATTTGATTTTTAAAAGATTTTTCATGTTCACACATCTTGATCAAAATCAGATCTGTGACACATTTTGGGTAAACATCAGATTTGCACCACTTCAGCCGTGTATAGTGAATGTAGTCTATGTGCTTCCCATGTTTTCTGCTTATATCACAGTAAAGCACTCCAACACTAGCTCTGAATTATCATCAATGGAAGATGGAACATTTATGGATACTTTGTTTTCAAAGTTAATAACTCCTCATTGCATGTTTTAAAAAACCCTGGAGGATTTTGATAGCAGATCCTAAAGCAAGTATCAAGCGATGTAAAATTCTTTCCTCTGAAAATATCCAACTGATTTTCATTATCTCCAGCAGTTAATGAATTTTACTCAGATATGGAATGGCTTTGTAACTGGGTTATCATTAGTTACTGCGGAATATTACTGAGATAGTTACAACGATCTCTGTAATCTGAAGCTCAGTTAGGAGACATACATACATAGAAACCATTTTAGTTTTGAACTTTCATTGTCATTCCAGACTTTCATTGTTAGCTGTTGTTACGGCTTGTCCACAGTAACATGTATCCGTTTGGAAACGTGATTTTATATCAAACCGATTTTCGTCAACATTTGCATTTTTGTATAATTTCCAACGTGTCCACACTGTAACACAGTGAAGATGTCCATATTAGAAATTTGCAAGTATCATGCAAACCACATCTGTGCATGTTCTCTGCATGTCTGTATGGGTTTCCTCCAGGTTCTCTAGTTTCCTCACACATCTCAAAAGCATGCCGGTAGGTGGCCTGGCTATGCTACATTGCCCATTAAGTGTGTGAATACATTTGTGCATGGTGCACTGGATTTCCATCCAGGGTGTATATTCCCACCTAACTCCCAGCGTTTCCAGAATGGGCTCCAGATCTGCCGCAATCCTGAGCAGGATAAAGCACTTAAGTGCTGAAGATGAATGAATGAATGCAGACCTCAGTCATATAACAGCGAATAAAAAGTAATGCTGGGTTTATATTATGCATAGCTTTGTAAAATTGAATGACCAAAACAGCACCAACAAAATCAATAACTTATAATTTCATTTTAAATGTGTTGGAGTTGAGATCAGATGATAATTATGGGCTAATCACCGGATGACAGATATCCATCCATCTAGCTTCTGTACCGCCTGTCCTACACAGGGTCATAGGGAGCCTGGAGCCTATCAAAGGGGACTCGAGGCACAGGGCGGGGGACCCCCTGGGCAGGGTACCAACACAGGGCACAATTGCACACACACTCGCACACCCATTCACACACTACGGACAATTTGGAGAGGCCAAATGGTGAGGAAACCAGAGATCCTGGAGGAAACCCCCAAACACAGAGGCTAGAGCCGAACCCCCAACCCTGGACATGCGAGGCAAACGTGCTAACCACTAAGCCACTATGCACCCCCCAAGACAGATATCACCATTTTCAAATATCTGGATTGTATGGACAGAAGGTCAAAGCAAGAAATAAAAATCTTTAAATGTTTCCATAGTGCTGTGGGCAGCATGTTACACATGCAAATTGCAAATCTAAAATTCTCATTGCAGTTAAGCGGATAATACATGTCTCATAACATGCCAATCATACCTCCCCCCCAAAAAAGAAGATTAAAGACTGACCATCTGTTTTAGTTTTCTGCTCCTCCTTCTGCTGATCCTCTGTTTGCTTCCCTCCCCCACTTCTGGTACTGCTGATAGACTCCAGCATTGAAACAAACTCCACAAAGTTGGACTCGTTGGGCAATTGGCCCTCTTTGTCCTCTAAGTCCGACTTAGATGAGGTCATGGTCTGCAGCTTGGATTTGGCTCGATGGCCAATCAGGACAGCGTCCCTTCCACTGTCAATGCTAAGTCCTCTTGCATGCATCCTTCCTCTTCCACCAAACCTCCCAAAGCCAGAAGGGATTTGCAAGAATCCATCAGAGTCTGACTTCAGCTCAGTGTGCTCACTCTCATCTGGATGGGAGTGCACATCAATGCCCGAGGAGCTGTTATTAGTGTTTGGACTGGGGTTCTCAAACTCATGTTCAATGGACAATGCTTCTTGTTGGGCAGAAATGGACCCAACTGGCTCATTTGAGTCTTGACTCTCATGAGCCACAGACTGTTTTTGAGGAGATAATTCATTAGGATTTGTCCTCCTGTCTTTATTATCTTTGACACAGCTTTCTTCCTCCTCTTGAGGTGAATCAAAGGTAATGACTGGGATTTTGACAGGAGAATCCCCCATCTGGTCTTGCTGAGCCAGGCGGTATTGAACTGACTCCAGGAGGCTGAGCCTGACTGACTCCTCGAGCTCAGCTGCTGTCTGAGGATCACAGCTCATTGTGATGACGATCTTCACCGTATCATTCTCATCCAGGCGGGTTGATAAACCAGAATTGTCAACCAGTACCACAGAGATTTCATCTGAGCAGTAGGTCTCCTCAGGCTTCTCTTCCTCTTCATCCTCTTTAGCCTCTGAGGACCGACTGCCAGTGTTGTTGAGGTCTGGAAGTGGTGGTGTCTCTTTCTCAGCTTCTTCTTGGATCCCCTCCTCTTCACTGCTGGTAGAAGGGGGCAGACCTTCATCAGCTGTGTCCCCTTGGGTTGGCTGTCTTTGCTCTGACTGTAAGAGTGGGGCTGATTGGTCAGTATTGGGACTAAATGCATCTTCAGGGGTCAGTTTCTCCTCAGCTTCGGTTCTTTCCTTACACTTCTGAAAGGATGTGTCATCTTGACCTGCAAAATCCATACAGTCAAATAATTCTACTCAGTGCTAGACTTTGTCATAAGCTTTATATTTAACTGTGTATTTTTTTCCATGTAAGCACACCAAGTAGTTCTGATTAATTTTACACTATACTCCAATCGTCCAGTGCCTCCCAGAAGAGGCTTGGTTCCTTCTGAGTCTGGTGCCTTTTGATGTATCTTCCTCATGTTTTCTCAGGGAGTTTTTCCTTGCCACTGTCTGAATTTCTGTAAAGCCATTCTGTAACCGTGTCTATTGTTAAAAGTGCTACACAAATAAACTTGGATTGAATCGAACTATCCTCTCATCAAATAGCATTACAGGGACTACATAAACCAGATTCTCTTCCAGAAATCCTAATTCATTTTATTCAAATTAAAACTGCTCATGTTGACATTAAATTAACTTTGAATACTAAAAATAATTGAGCTTAGATTGTTTTTAAATACTGAATATATCAATGCATCTTAGTTTTGCATGCCAGCTTCAACTAAATCCATCAGTGCCTGAGCCAATAAAATGGTCACCTTCTAGAAGAGGGCGTTGTGGAAGAAAAAACATCACAAGTAGTATTTACTGTAAAGTGCTTACACACTGTGGCTTAATTTCGTTCAGTGAGTATGATTATTACATACCCTCTGTGTCCTTTGAATCCTTTTTTGAGCACTCCTGCAGTTTTAAAAAAAAAAAAGATAAACATATTGTTGAGCATAAAAGTATGTTTTCCCAAAAGTATCCTATTTCTGTTAACCAGTGTGTGTGGGAGACCACTCACCCCAATCAATCCAGGGTCTGTTTCAGTCTGTTTCACTGTAACTTGGATTACTGGACTTGGAATGTTTCTAGTCAATACTGTCATGGCAACACAATCAGGTACTGTGCTGCTCTTCCTGTGTGGGAAAAAAAAAACACGTTTTATTCCACTGGTGAAATGGCTGACATTTAATCAAAAAGAGCTTCTAGATTTGTCCATAGCATTCCCTTTGACTTTAAATGAGAAGTAGTAGTATACAGCCTGTTGTAGCTATTAATGTATATCCTCGTTGTGTTTTATAATCCATGATAAACAAGTAATGGTTTTACAAGAAGAACTCAACTGTTGTGTCGTACCTCAAGCTGGCTCGACGGCAGGTGTCTGAGGCATTACTCTTTTTTTCGGCACCTTTGCTGATGTCAGACACACTGTTTCGGGGTATAATTTCACCTTCGTCAAACATCAGGTGAAGGCGATAGTTCACCATCTTAATGAGGATGAAGAAAATGGTCACTGAGGTGCAGTAAATACTGAGGGCCAGACTTGTGGGTGGAAGAGCCTGAGGAACATAAACACATAAACACATTAGATGCTCTGTGTAACGGTAGAATGTTTCTCAAGTAGTTGCTCTTTCCTTTATAACAGTGCTTTAAAAGATAGCATTACGAAACCAAGTGCAAAGAAGAGTGCACTGTCAAAGTGTTGTATAGGATGTATGTGCTTCAATTTATATTTTTCTTACAGGTAAAATACTGTGGCATTCATGAAGAATAACCAGTAAGCATTGCAAAAACAACACATTTGCTCTTTTACTGCCAAATACAAACCTTATAACAGCAAACACTTTTTTTCTAATAAATAAATAAATACTAAGACACACTAACTACCAACGTAACGGGGAGCCGCAGGGGCTCACTGGTATGTAAATGGCCAATGCTGCAATATATTAGAAGCTAAAAAGTTAGATCACTGGCAAAGAACTGATTTCAGTCCATATTCAGTAGCACTACATAGAATGAAAACAAATAATGGGCTGAAAACTGATGTAGACTTGCACTGACGATGCGAAGACCATATTCACCATTACCATTCGCCTCAGTCAATGAGAATGATGCACTGACAGACAGATTACATCAAAATTATGCTCAATCGTTTCAGAGTTGAACATCTGACAGAGCTGAACATTTGTCATTCATGTCAGCTTTCAGGAAGACAAAGCAAAAACTATTCACACTTGTCAAGCTGCATTGAAAGCTGAACGATCCTGTGCTAAAAATCTGTGCAACTCACAGCGAGACTCGGCTTGAACAATATCAGAGTGTGAGCAGATAGGCCAAAACACATGGGTATGTTTCACCTACTATCAATTTCCACCCACAAACAGGCCTTCTAGATACCAGCAATACATATCAATGCGTAACATCATTATGACTTTACAGGCTAACTACTGTTTGCTTTTTAATTCATTGTTATGGTTGTTGACTGGAGTGGGGGTTGAGAGGGGTTAAGGACTTATGGTTCAGACTTAAGGAGGGGTGTGGCTGCAGGTTTTCGTTTCAGTCAAACAGGATCCACACCTGATTCCAGTTATTTAATGAATTGATCTTAGCCTTGTATCAACTTTAGAAATTTTGAGAAAATCTTAGAAAATTGTGAATCCTAGCTGTCCTTCTGGTGGAACTCTTAGTTTCTATGTGGAACCCTACAACAAAGTGCTTCCCGTTTGGAAACTAACATCCTTTAGTTATCTAATGAACCCTTAAAGAACCCTTGAAGAACCTCTTTCTCTATGAGTATATATATATATACAACACCCTTGGAGGATTGGAAGTCACTTGTACATAGTAAAAAATGATTGTGGCTAAAAATAGACAGCATGATGCTACTAGCAGGCTCTGTGCAACAGCCTTTCTTACCAGCCCTGAATACATTTCTGTGCTTCCCCTGCTCTGTCGCACATGACTCAACCATCCAGTAGCTATCAAAACCTTTATAAACTGGCGTGTTAAAGCAGGGAAAGCATAGGGAATTGTTTAGTCTGTTTGGGAAACTTACCCAGTACAAATGAGAATCAAGGTATAGTAAAGTCAATTTTAAATGTATACATGTGAAAATGTATTTTTCAGATAGAGCTACGCCACGTTTGTCCATCACTTCGACAGCATGCAGAGAAAATGCGCAAAAAGCCAGACTGCTGGCAGCCAGAGGCAACTGAGTGCAGGGAATAGTGGAGCTGACTACTCCGGGCCAACCTGGAGAAGGACTTCAGAGAACCTGGTATAGATTTTCTGTGTTTTTAGGTAATGACAGTCATGAATATATGAAGGTTGGCATAATAATTAGGTCAGTAGAGTGAACTTTCTATCCATAGAAACACTAAAACCTCTGGGGAATTGTGTCCCCTCTCAGAGGTGCAAATGGTTCTGTCTGGTTTCTTCATAGATTTGAGATTGATGCAGGCGTTTAATAAAAATAAAAAAAAAACTATGGAAAAGATATAGAAAACAATGAAATAACGAAAGTGTAGAGGGAAAGAACAACCTGCTGTGATTTAGAAATCAAAGTGATGGAAACAACCGAGAGTTCACTCGGATAATGGTACAAATACCTGCAATCCTATATGTTAGATACACTGTCCAGACAGAATCATAACCCTAATATTATAGGATCGTACACTTTCAGAATAAACAGGGTGCCATTCCTTTCTGAGGTGATACCATCAAGAATACACCTTTAGTATCTTTAGTAAGTCCATTTAAAGAATTACTGCAATAGGTAATTACAATCCAATTATGTAGAATAAATCATGTTTAAAGGTGAAATACATACACCTACATATTAAAGGTATTGTTTCTAAGAGTGTAGAGGAAAAGATACAACATAAAAAAAACATTACATGGACAAAGAAGGGTGGATAAAATGAGGGGATTGTATTACAGTAGCCTGTAATAATGACTCCATATAACCACTCTGTTGGTGATTGGACCCCTAAGGACTGAGCTTGTATATAAGATGGAGTGCCACTGTATAATTCACAGCCTTCTTCATGCTCATATTGCATTGACTGCTGACTCATTTCCATCCCGGACCACATGTCGTGCCTGCGCAACATTTTACTCACCAGATGTAGAGACAGAGGCAACATGAGCAAGAAGAGCCACAGATAAAGGTGGCAGGAGTTGTTGAATTTATTCTGCTCGGGGTCGTGGTACCATCCGCCGGTCAGGGAAGCCCACACCCCCTGGCGGAGCGTTTGAAGCACCTGGGAGCCCATCCTCGCTGAGGCAAAGACTAAACCCGGATCCTTCTGGAGGATAAAATCACCCTCACCGCCATCTCCTCGATTTCTTCCCCTGGTAAATAGTACCCTACATGTTGCGGATGGTTACACCATTTATGATCCAGAACCTCGAAATTCGTCGGCTTTTCTTCTCGTCCTCTCGTCGTCTTCTTGGTGTGCCATTATTAAAGGACTGGTGCTGTGCGCTGCAAGCTGAGCATCATCCTCCCAGTGTGTGTGTGTATTGCGCGAGAGAGAGAGAGAGAGAGAGAGAGAGAGAGATGAGTAGTGTTTGTTATGTGATGTCCCTTTCTCCTGCCCTCAATGATTCTTGCGCCCCCACTCTCTACTCTCTAATTCACTGCGGTCCAGGTTTCCTCCCCTAAATCACCTATGCGCATATATTGTAAACTGTACGGTAATGCGCCATATGGCGCTTCACTTGTAAAAACATGGCTGTAAAGCGGTACTGTAACACATTTTACCGTAAACAACAGTAAAACATATTTGCACTAAAGTACTGTAAAATTTTATAGTACATAGCATAGAAAATAGCACATAATCCAGTAGCTACATGCTCCATGTACATCATATAGTATATATGATCAGTATAAAATGTTATTACTTTGTCTTCTGGGAAACATGTAAATATCTTATGTAGCTTCTGAAGGGGAGTACTAAGTACTAAATGAAAAATAAGACATTTCAACAAAATAATAACAATTTACACTGATCATCCTATTCAAAAGTTACATGCCCCTGGATTTTATTGTATCGTGTTGCCTTCTTGAGCATCAGTGAATGTTTGCACCTTTTGTAATAGTTGTGTAAGAGTCCCTCAGATGTCCTCAGTGTGAAAAGATGGACCTCAGCATAATCTCAGTTGGAAAGGGGTCAAATATGCAAAAACAAAAAACAAAAAAAACCCCAAAACCTAAAAGTAACAATAAAAAAAAAATGTTTTAATGATGCAACATACATACATAGACAGCAGGTAGCAACACCTTGACATAGGGCATACATTCACAGAAATGAATCAGTGGCTGGATTTAGAGTTCAAATCCCAGAATCACCGCTTCCACCGGTGAACCCTGTACCCCCCACTGCTCCACACCATCTTAACATGTCTGGCCCTGCGCTCTTAAGCTAATTTTATTCTTAGTTGCGATATTGCATTTTTGCTGTTTAGATCTATTGGAGAATGCCTCACAGCTCCAGGGTCACTGATTTGATCCTGAGCTCAGGTTACTGTCTGTGTGGAGTTTCTGTGCATGTTTTCCCTGTGTCCACATGTTTCCTCCAGGTTCTCTGGTTTCCTCCCACCTACCAAAAAACATGCTAGTATAGGTGGATTGGTGAAGATAAATTGCACTTAGGTGTGAATGAGTGTGCGCATGGTGTCCGGTGATGAACAGGCATCCGAGAACTGGGTCCAGATCCACCGCAACCAAGATAAAGTCATTACTCTAAGTGATTGAGTGAGTGAGAATATAAGTATGAGCATATACAGTATATAGTCTAAAAAGTTGGAATAATAAATTTATAAAACACGTGGTAGCTATAGATTTTTATTTTAGTGAACCTTGTAAATAAAATTTTACACTTATTTTAGTAAAAAATATTAAGTGTAGTTTTACATTGTAGGTCATAAAAGATCAGGTAGCTATGTGGACATTAAAAATGATGGACATGTCTACTCATTTTGCACAAAACTTTTACGTAGTCACTGCACATTCTTACACACACACACCGCCACTTTACTTATGACTACTGTACATTTTTATACACACACTACCACAACTGCTCATCACGCATGTCTAATGTACAGTTTTAAGCCTGCCAACCTATAATATATTTCATACATATTAATACATGTTAATATATACAGGAATCTTAGTCGGTAAATAATTTGGAGAGCATTAGCCTATATAATAATAATAATAATAATAATTATTATTATTATTATTATTATTATTATTATTATTATAAACTTTTTTTTATATAGCGCCTTTAAATCAGCTTCTCAAGGCACTTTACACAATAAGAAAATACCAAGAAAAAAATACACAGATAAACACACACACACACACACACACACAAACACACACAAATATATATACATACATATATATATATATATATATATATATATATATATATATATATATATATATATATATATATATATATATAAATTATTCCCTCTTATTTGTGTTACATTGTGAGTTTATTGTTTTTAAAGTCATGTGAACTGTTCAGTCTTAGTCCTCCCTGTTACTCGTGTGCTGTGACTGTTGTGACACCAAATTTCATATAAATAAAGTACTATCTATCCATCTATCTATATATCTATCTATCTTCAAAATAATTAATAGGTTGGATAAAAAAGTAGATTTTACTACACAGGTGTTTCCCAATTTAAAAGTTTTCATAAATCTTTCCTGAGAGAAACTGCATTTGTTCCGACTTGCCTGCAGTTAAATACAGGTGACTGTAATAATTTCAAAATATTTAATTACGGCTAATTCAAGTTCCCAGACTGAGGTGTAAAGGTCACGTGGGTTTGCGTAACCAATCGGATTGCACTTAATCGCTTTCACGAAGCAAAGGAATGCTGCCGTAAAAACATATATATATATATATATATATATATATATATAGCATTGGGCGGAGCGTGGTACGGGATGCTGTTATCGGATTCGTTGGTGGTAGCAGTGATTGACTGTGGCCCCGCCTCTCAGTGTGTGTGGCTGCGTGTCGGTAGGCTGAGTGGCGGAGGCAGGCTGACGCCATGGCGCTGTTCCGCCGAGTTTCTCTACCAACTTACTGGACTTCTGGGACTCGCTGTAGTTAAAGTCTTCCCTTTTACTCGAATTTTTTTAGCTTCGGATTTTCACTTGTGCCGACGTGTTTGTTTTTTTGTGAGCCGGAAGATAAAGTGTGTGCTGTGTTTTCGGGTGTGTGTGTGTGTATATGTGTGAAGTGGAGTCAGGTGAACTCAGCGGCTGTTAGTAAACTTGGTCAAGAGCTACGTTTAGCTTTCTCTGCTAGCTTTACTCTGTCGAGTAACGAAAACGAAACGATGTACAGAAAGTGGGAAACTCGGAGGTAGTAAAGACGTGTTGTCTTCTTTTTATTTATTTATGTAGTGTTGCCTTCAGCTCTACCCGGTTTGTGCGGTTTATTCTGCCGCACTGGGCAGGTAGGACAGAGTTTGCACCTGTAAGTTAAGCTCGTTGCTAACGTTAGCAGGCTAATAACTCAGCAGTGGCCTTTTCCAACTGGGGTTTCTGTCTGTTCGACTCTGGAGAAAGTTGACTAAACTTAATAAAAAGTTTAGTTTAGGTTTAATGAACGACCGAGTTGTGTTTGTAAGTGTGTAACATCATCTTTTGGGGCTTGAGACGCTACAGTCAGAGTGGTTTAACTGGTTCACGCGCATGCAGGTCAGACTCGAACCCCTTAACGGATAGCTCGTGCACTAAAGTAATGAAGAGCGCGTCCGTCGTTCCGGTGCTTCTTGCATGTCTGGAGAGGTAAAACCCCGGTTTACGTTCATTCTCCGCTCGGACATCAGCGCACCTTATGGTGCCGCCGCAGGCGCCGAGTCATGAGTGTTCCCCGGGCCGTTTTCCCGAACGGTGAGGGGCGACTAGCGGAGCATGGCTGGCCGGAGAGCTCTACTTCCTCCTCCTCTTCCTCCTCCGCCGCCGCCGGGAACTCTCGCGCGCACTCGGCGCCGGCGCGCACGCGCTCGCTGTGGACTGCGGCGTATGACTACGAGGCGAGCGGCGAGGACGAGCTCAGCCTGCGGCGCGGTGACGTGGTCGAGGTGCTGTCCAAAGACGCGGCCGTGTCGGGCGATGAAGGCTGGTGGACCGGCAAGCTCAACCACCGCGTGGGCATTTTCCCGTCCAACTACGTCACCTACCAACCGGCTGTTGTGTCCTCGCCGTCAGCATCGCGAGATCCCTTGAACATCCCGTTCAGCGCGCTCGTGCTCCAGGAGATCATCGGCGTCGGCGGCTTCGGTAAAGTGTACCGCGGCACATGGCGCGAGCAGGAGGTGGCCGTGAAGGCGGCGCGCCAGGACCCGGACGAGGACATCACCGCCACCGCGGAGAGCGTCAAGCAGGAGGCCAAGCTCTTCGCCATGCTGCGCCACCCCAACATCATCCGGCTCGAGGGGGTGTGCCTGGAGGAGCCCAACCTGTGCCTGGTGATGGAGTACGCGCAAGGAGGCACGCTGAACCGCGCGCTCACCGGCAGACGCATCCCGCCGCACATCCTGGTCAATTGGGCTGTGCAGATCGCCACGGGCATGCAGTACCTGCACGAGGAGGCCGCCGTTCCCATCATCCACCGCGATCTGAAGTCCAGCAACAGTAAGAGAATTGGAGGATTATGGAGGATGTGACAAATATGATAATATAAAGTTTCACAATATTTAGATTTGCAAAAAAAAGTAGTGTTCTTAAAAGAAACAAACCCCTGAAAAGTTATTAACTGAATGATACCTACCAAATCTCAGAAAAGTATTGGTATTCATCACAATTTCAGTCTTATCATATCACCTGGTCCTGTAAAGCACTAAGACACAGTCCCCTTATCTTCACTCATAGGGCTGCTGCAGTTTGTTCTCCTGCATCACTCACTCCAAGTTTATCACTTTGTCATTGCTGCCTTTCACAGTTACTGCGTTAATCATTAATTCATTGACTCATTTTGAAACACTGTCCCCAAATGACCATTGGGGCTTTACAGAAAAGTGTCTGAGCTTATTAACTACTGAACCAGTGCTTCAACATAAGATGGGTAAAGAGTAAAGGAGGTTTTAAGAAGGACATGTTGGTTAAATGCACTTTTATGGTAAATAACCACTTTGGCCCTGTTCCCAAATACGGTCAGTTTCACTTCAGTAAATACATGGGTTCAGTAAACCAAGAGTGGGTTGGAGATTAGAAACCTCCTTGCCCCGGTGACCAAACTGGAGTAGGTTTCACTGTGTACACCACCTAGAGTGCTTGTCTTGTGAAAAAGCAATTGGAATTTGATACTTTCTGTATTACGTTCTCAAAAACTCGAAACCTACGTATTTATTAACTGTTAACTCGGGTTGGAGGTCTGATGTATGTATTGTTATTGTTGTTGTTTGGGTCAAATTTCTGTAAATGGAGACTCGTAGTAGTTCTGTGAGGGGAAAATTGATGGGAGAATTGTTGCGTATGAAGTCATTGGCTTATCACGTCCGATCTTGGGCACGTACACACACCCAGGAACTTTCGTTCATTAAATTTGCGTTTAAAAAAAAATCTAGTTAGCGGAGATGTAAGCAATGCAAGCAATAAGCATGTGGTATATTTTGACACTCGGATATCGAAATGCAAGCTTTTAGAAATTTTAGAGATGTTTCCTGACCACTTTAATGGTTTATTAAAGATAAAAATGTTTCATGTGTGTTTAATCTAATGTTTAGATTTAGGTTTTGCGGTCATAGGGAGCGACTGCAGTGAGATTGTGCAGGTTTCGCGTGATGGCACTCAAAGAATGAAGGTAAATGCACCACTTTTAAATCAGCTAGACCTTCTGAAACGAGTAAAGACTGCTCTGGCACTATGGAAATGAACTCCAAATGTATTTAATGCTTTGTTAAGCATGATTTGTTAATGTAGCAGCAATTGATGTGGATAAATATGGTACTTTGGAAAGTGTTCTCCCCAAGTAACATGAAGGCTTTCCATCTTTGGGTAAAGACAGGATTGTGGAAAAACACGGAAATGTCCGATTTCGCTATATTTCCACAAATATAGCCGACTTTTCCACAGTTTATCATCTCTGTAGGTGTTACTGCTTAGGAAAAGTGAAAAATCTCCAGCTGTCTTGTGTGTGGTTGGGAGTTGCTTGTTGGTTAGTCCCACTCTTATGAGGATGTGAAATGAGGTAAGGGTTTGAACAGCTGGTCTTCTCAGAGATGATGCTTGCATGCCTCTAAACTACTAAGGCTGCAACAAATGGACAAAAAAAACACCATACCTATGAATGGTTAGCTTCATGTAGCTTATTTTTCACAGTATAGAGAGTTTTAATAACAGGTCTACATATACCAGCTATGAAGTCGTCTTTATTTTATTTATTTGGTTGTGATCGCCTGATGTTTCAGAGTGCAGTCATTAGCGAATGGTTTGATGGTGGCTAAAGCGTTTTGTGATGTAAAGTTACCTCGTTAATGCCTTTGCTAAACTTCCCCCAGCACCCCTGTGATTCAGCAAGAATGTGTGTTAATTTTAAAACTTTGGAATGGGGATGTACCTGCATATCTGGATTATTATTATTATTATTATTATTATTTTTTAATAGAATTGTTTCAGAAATAACACCTGATTTTACCTTTTGTAGAAGACAAGCAGCTTTAGTATGGAACAAGAATAAGTGTATATATATATATAGCTGTAAATGAAGATGTCTGTTACTTTCTATAAAAAAAAGGGCACGTTTAAGTTTTTTTTCTGATTATCAGTGCCATGTACTGTTTGACTTCTACAGCCTTAAGTATGTCTTCTGCTTCCTGTAATCTGAACATTTATAAGCATTTGGGTTGTGCACTAGCGTTCACCCATGTTGTATTTGGAATAAGGTAAGGGTAAAGTGTTTTAAAGGAATTGTTTGATATACACGTATTCAAAAAAGAAAATATGGTTGTGCAGCACCGGTTAAAAAGTAATAGTAAATATTTGGTGGATTTCACACGAAACATGGCTTTCATGCTTGCTTCAACACTAGGGATGGGTGATCTCGTTTGTGATATACAGGTAGAAATTCTCCTCACAATAAGAATTAGTCTTCTCGTGATAATAACGATAAAGCCTAGTTTATGACGTGTTTCTGTGTGCGACACATTCGCAGCTCACGTGCAGAGCGAAAACAAGTATGGCGGAAGGCGGACATGAAGCTGAGGAGGAGTTTATCGCTAAATGAGGCGCTACTGTACCTCTACAACCTGGAACTGGTTTGGTTACAGAAAATCAGTTTTACTTTTAGATCAGTGTTTGTGTTTCTGAGTCTCTCAAGATCACAGCTATCACTTCTAGCCAAAAACAGTGGTGCACGGTGCTATATCTATATCGTCACTGATGTATCGTTATTGCAATAAATACCAGAAGATATCGTGATATAGTTTTAAATCCATATCGCCCATCCCTACTCAACACTTGTGGTTCTGATGGTTTGTCTGAAGGCCCATGTGATTAATTCTTCTCTACCTATGCATCAACAGTGTCTAATTTCTGCCACGTTGGGTCTGATGTCGGATGATGTCGTGTAAACATTGCGTCTAACATCTTTGTGTTTTTCCTGAGCCGTTTTCTCTGAAGGAATCCGTATTTCATGACCCTCGGGATTCCCACTGGTCTAATGCTACAATCTAAACAGTGGCGCTAATCCTTTAACCCTGAAAAGGGCAGATAAAAGTAAATTGACTGCTTGGCATTGTAGTGTGTCCGAGGAAACTTCTGAGCCGGGGGAAGTAGAGCATTTCTAAGTGTGCACTAGATATTAAAATGTTTGCTTTGTAGCTAAAATGTTGACTGGAGTTTATTACGAAGGCACAGAAGCCTTGAATGATGACCATGCACAAGTAGCTGTTCATAATCTCAAGAAATTTGGAAGTAGCACTCATTTTAATCTGAAGTTCTGGTTGATTGATCGATTTATTTTTCTCTCTTTTTGTTCTTCAGAAAGCTTTAGAAAAAGTGCCCAAGCAGCTGTGAATGCAGCAGTGTCTACTTCCCCCGTGTTCCAGTGTAGCATTTACTGTTAACCCAGATCAGTTTGTTTGTCCTTCCACGGGTTTGTGACGAACAACACTAGAAGCTTGCTGACCTTAATTGAAAAG
Source organism: Ictalurus furcatus (assembly GCF_023375685.1). Classification (NCBI taxonomy): domain Eukaryota; kingdom Metazoa; phylum Chordata; class Actinopteri; order Siluriformes; family Ictaluridae; genus Ictalurus; species Ictalurus furcatus. The sequence goes on along the minus strand of NC_071257.1, from coordinate 27,342,248 downwards.
TAGTTTGTGTTTGCAGAGGTCTGCACTCGCGCCACCACCCACTGTGCGGCAGAGCCTTTCTGTCAGGCCACGCTTTCAGCTTGCCTGGTAAGGAGGAGCACGGTGAATAAGGCAGTCCCTGGGTCATTCAGCTGTGCCATTGTTCACTAGTGAGAAGGTGAAACATACATTGTTAGACAGGCGCGCGCACACGGCTTTCTCGCAGCACTGGACGTACTACTCTTCAAATTTAATATCACGACATTTGAACAACTTCTTCTGTGGCCACATCTGTGGTAAAAATCTGCGATGAAGACCTGAGGAGGAAAAAGTCAGTGAAATAGTGTTTGCGTGTCCTAATCTTTTAATACCTCATTCGAAGGAATGTCTCTAATGAGGGGGCAAAAGCTTAACGCAAGTTTGTACAATGGAGTGGTCAAGCACCGGTTGCTAGGTGACCACCGTCCCAAGAATGGCCGACTCCTCGGGCTGAAAGGCTTATTTTCCATTATATTTAATCTCCTCAATAGCAGCTGCTTTCTCTGTCGAGGAGCATGTGTAATGCAGAACCGCAGACAGCAGTCGTACTGAAACCTGGCCCGGTGCCAGAACCCCAGCACACACATGAATATCCAGTTTCAACCACATGAAATAAAAGTCTGAGGAATCTCAGGAGCGCAAAGCTTTCAGGAATGGACATTATGTTGTTTGAGGAAAGTTTATTAGCGTAGTTGATGTATAATTTACTGTAAGCTAAATCCAGTTTCTAATTTCAGGTTTATGATGTGGCCTCAAGATTATAGATTGTACTAGCAAAACATGTATTTCAAGCAATTTTAATGAATATATTATTAAAAGTCACAAGTGATTGAACAAACTCCAAATCCAAAGGTTTACTAATAATAAATTGTTTAAGCTTATTCGTGATGTTTCCCATTCTGATGAACAACTATTCCAACACCTTTACTGAGAAATTACATTAGAATTGTACAAGGTAGCAGAGCTTTTTTTATTATTATTATTATTATTGATTATTTATTTATTTTTTGGACACTTTCAGTACTACTACTTGTTCTATAGCTTTCAGCTACATTTAAGTAGGCCATCACTAATCTGATGTGTTTTGCCTAAAGTCAAATAAAATTGTGCATGCTACTTCGACAGCGATGGGTGAGATGTACACAGTGGCTGTTAAAGAGCGTTTCAGGGACTCAGCGTGTGGGTGGGGAAAAAACAAACTTGAAGACCAGGGTGGTGAGAGATCTGGTCGACAAGATATGGTGACCTCGACTTCGGCAGGTTAGACGGCTCTACAGACAGTTTTTACAATTCTGAAAATGTTTTAGTGCGAGTTTAATTCAGTCATATAATTAACTGGTTTTACACTGTAGCGACTCATGAGGCTTGTCGTGCTTTTTCGCAATTGCCATTACAAATGAATAATCTTTATGTATTATTTTTATCATCCGCTCTCTCCTCTGTCAGTCACACTGATGCTAGCCAAATGTGGACATCTCTGAGGTCCTGTAGGCAGAAGAGGGCGGATAGCACCTTCCTTCAAATGTGTTCTCTTGCCATGTGATGCAGCATGAGAAAGTACACGTGGCTGACTTGTACTGACTTCTCGGATGGTATCTGTCATATGACAGGTGGTGGGTGCGGGAACACAAATCGGCAACCCTGAAATTTAAATTCTATGTATTCTAAAATTGTATTATAAATGTGTAGTTATAAACTAATTATAGCTAAAATGTGTTATGAATTTATTCTAACATGCTTTAAAAAATGAACAGACATTCTAATTTCAGTCTCTTCATGGTTTCACGATTTTTGCCATCGCAAAAATTTACACAAAATCAAGCAAACTTCAATATTCTGAGGAACTTGGAATTTTTCAAAATTACCGCAGTGTTTCCACAGATTTCAGCCAAAATGCATCACGTAACGTCATCACAATGTGCCTTCAGCCAAATTCATGCATGTCGTACATGAGTACAGCTAAAAGGTCTCATGTACCAACAAACATCACTGTGAAAGACCGTGCAGAACAATTTCACCAATTCAAGTAGTTTTCAAGAACAAAGCACAAAAAAAAACTCCCAAAAAAAATTGCATCACAAATGTTGAAGAAAGCCGCAGCAAAACCAAAAACTCGGCTACATCCTGTACGGACTGTAATGGTATTGTAATTTATATTATACATATGAATATTATTTAATTTACAGAAACAGGAAGAAACATTCATTACATTTTCTATATAAACCTAATTATTGCTAGCTTATTTTGTTATGTTGGCATTTTACTATTTCTTTTGTATTTTTGATTAGAAGCACAAGTGTCAAGTTTCCGATGTATTACAGAGAGTGCAATTCTGTATACAGCTTTAGAGGTGTACTTTGGGTTTGCATGATTACTGTTTTGGATAAGAGAATAACAATGTTCTGCTGCCAGTGCTTTAACTACTGGCTCTTAAACCTTCTCTGATTTCAGAACAGGATTGTGGAAATAAACCAAATTATTAGTTTAGTCTGTTTGTGTTTTTTTTTTTTTTTTTTTTTTTTTTTTTTTTTTTTTTTCTGCTGCTCTCAGGTTGCAGCTGTATGAATTCATTGTAAAAGCCTTAACTTTGACTCCACTGAAAGCTAGCACTTGTGCACGTGGCAAATCTTTGAAAGGTGCTTTCCGTTTCATCACTCTTAAGAATTCCTTCGAGAAACAGCTGTCATTCTGTAATGCAAACTGCCCAGACCTGTTTAAAATCTTCCTGAAGGGTTCAGGAAATACAATAAAATAACAATGCTACTTTCACAGAAAGAGGACATTTGACCTCCATCAACTACCAACTTTTTCCCTGTAACACATCAGCAAACATGAAATGATCTTGTTTTAAACACTGTTAACTCCTTCAAACTAGACTTTAGATTAACTTGTAAATGATTTATAATCCAGTGACTACATCTTGCTCAAAAACTCACTGCGTGGCAAGGTCGAAAGCGTTTTCCTGCTGGAAACTGGAGTATAAAACCGCATACACAGCAGATTGCAACAGTCAACCTTCTGAGCCTTGTGGCCAGCAAAGTGTACAAAAACTTCGAGGAGAGTATCTGAAGCTGAGATTATGGAGTTGGGAGTGAACGCAAAATGCAATTTGTCATTTAGACTGGAGACTGGTACCTAGCCAGTTCTTGGCCTCTTATATTAACACATTTAAAAGCACCAGACTGTAGTGAACGTGATGGTCTGGCTTGTGAGAACATCACTGACTCATCCCTCATCAAATGTGAACTAGTATAGACCAAAGTATTTCTCTTATGATTGTGCAACGCATCACTTGCAGCACTCTCTGTAAGCTCTCTAACAAGTCGCAGATCATGTTCCGTGATGAAAGTAGATACTGATCAAGATGGACCAACTGATTATTTTTGTTGCTTGTGAAATGGTCTAAAATCTATTTTTAACATTGAAAGCAGTAATTTGTCAATCACACAATTGTATGTATAAATCCTAGCTTTGGGATCTTCGGTTTTGGGTGATCTTGATATATTGGTCTCATGGGAAATGTTGTAGAGGCTTTCCCATGCGATCCTGCAGTAACTTTCCTCAGACAAAGGGTTTTAAAAGGGGTCAAGGCCTTCTCACAAATCTTTTGCCGTTTTAGCACTGTTTACTTTTCAATAGGGCTGAATGCTGAGGTTTTCCTTATGTCTTTTTAATGTCGGTGAAGTGGAAATGTGTTTTCAAAAGGCAAATATACCCACCCTGATATAGCACACGATAAAGAAATGTTAGACTGAATGGTTTGGATGGATATGATGGATATGGTAATGTTATGGGAGTTGCCCAATTTATTTCAGCGGTGACCAGGGCCTGAATTTAATTACGGATGGTGGATTATGGGTAGTGCCCTCGATTTTAATCATTCATACAACCCCAGCGTTTTGTAATGAGGAAAATTCCCATGCACATTTTAAGCTACAGCCATGTCTAGATATAAAATGGAGAGGGGGTGAAGGGTAAATCTGAACAAAGTAAATAAATCAATTGAAGTGTTTGCGCAATACAGCGATTCTCATACGATGACTTGCACTTTGGTTGAAAAAGACAGACTGACATGGGTAATTAGAAACAACTCCTTACATATGTGATGTACATAAACTGCAGCAAAATTCAAATGAAGTTCAGGAAAAGAGTGAATTGTTTGAGCAGTTTTTTTTTTTGTTTGTTTGTTTTTAAATCTAAATTTGATTTTATGAACTGTTGTTCACCATTCTGTGTCCCAGGAAAGTGTAACACACACTGAGGGAAGAGGTCTTTCTGACCTCTTCCATGTACTTGAGCTCGCAGACACCCACAATTGGCCAGTGTTCCTCTGCTGGAAGCGGGAGTATGCCATCCCTCCCACACGGAGAGCACAGCCAGTTTTGCTCTCTTGGCTTCTGGCCACAGTTGGCTATGGCATTTCTGAGATTCAGCATAATATCTAAATCTCATATGTGAGGTATTTAATGGGTGGAGTCTTCCCTTTAAAAATGAATTTCATGCACTATCAATAAATAAAGCAGACTCTGACGATTTCAAACTGATTTTTGTGCTTCGAGTAACAAACGCTTCTCAAATTGGTGTTTATTTTTAATGAAGTAGTTTTGTCGCAAGTAAGACAATAGTGAATATTTATTTTCGAAAATGCATCACAAACAGTAGCTTGAGCTCTTATTCCAGACTAAATCCATATAGTTCAGTATTTGGAGTTTGTCTTCACCTTGTTGATCGTGTATGACAATATTGACCTTACACTTAAGGAGCTCAGGAGGCTCATTGTGCTTTCTTTGTAGATATTTGATATCATAGCAGGCAGCTGTGGAGTCTAGGACTTTCCCTGGGTCTCTTCTTGTACCGTGTGAGTGGTGTTACCGTTTAAATCATAAATCTTGATGTGCCTGAATAAAACCGTAGATAATCCTGTCCTGTGTATTTACTTCACATATCTGTGTTGAGTGATTCAAGGTTATGATGTGCAGAAATGTGTCGGTGTTTTTAACTGTAGACTGGAATACCGATAGGGGCAAACGACCACAGCTTGGCGACCTTCTTCGTTTTGTTGTTGTTGGAGACTAGATGGAGGTGCAGGGCTATCATGCCAACTTTGAAAACTGAAAGAAGTTTCTTTCCAGCATGACCCCAATTCTTCAGAATGACACAGATTCACATAATGACCTCCTCTGAACTGCTGCACAAACAATGCAGCTTGGCATCTTCTCTTCACCACTAGATCACTCACAGCCCCAATACTTTGTATTTTCTGATGGCGTAATTTGCATCATTACGGGTTTGACTGTTGCTGTAGGTCATTCGTTTCCTGAAAACACCTAATAGAGTGAAAAGTTTTTTTTGTTTTTTTTCTTCCATCTGTCATATGAATGACTTAATATTTATAGTAGAGCTCATTTTAGATGTCTGTTCTTGTTCTGGCTAAAACTTAGCATTGAGCCTACCAGATACCAAAGCCAGTGATTGCTTTTATGAAAAAAAGAAACAAATACTTATGAAACTTGATATGTTGTATTGATCATTTGTGTGTCTGCTACCTTTTTTTCTTTCTCCCCTACAGTTTTATTACTTGAAAGAATTGAGAACAACGACATTGGTAGGAAGACACTGAAGATCACTGACTTTGGCTTAGCTAGAGAGTGGCACAAGACTACTAAAATGAGTGCTGCTGGCACGTACTCGTGGATGGCTCCTGAGGTCATCAAATCCTCCCTCTTCTCCAAAGGCAGTGATGTATGGAGGTAAGACGGTATACTGAAATAAATAAATACATTAAATGAATACAAACGATGTTGTCACTGTTGTAAATAGTAACAACCACGACAATAATAATTACGTAGTAGTAGGTGATATGACAGTTGATCTCGTGCACCAGTTGTAATTCTTCTTAAGGTGTGGATTTTATCCATGCTAGAAATACTGTTATGGATCATTTATAAAAAAAGAAAACAGCGGATTACAAACAATCCCTTCAGAATGCAATGGACATGAAATCAAGATAGATCCACACTGATCGCGTGTAACAAACAAATTCATCATCGGATGCTCACGTTGTCTCTATTGTGCTCATTGGTCTGTCACGTTTTATTTATTTATCCATGTTTTTATATATATATATATGTTTTATATGATGAGGTGATGGAGACCAATATTGTCAAAATATGTTCATTTTAATGGGAAAGGCCAACGAGTATGTAGTCTGTTCTCTTTTGCTCTGTTGATGGTGACATTGTTGGCTTAGTGCAGCTTAGTGGCAGAACATACCGACGTCTCTATTCACGAACTAAGATGTAAGCATCTGTATTTTTAAAGCATATTATTAGAAACAATGTGGTTAGCAAAAATACTAATACATCCTAGAATATTTCTGGATACATCCCAGGAAACAATGTACAGCATTGGAGTTGCCTGTTCTGTTGTAATCACATGCTGGTCTTTCATCATTCATCAAATGTAGGAGTGGGTCACTAACCAGCAAGCTTAATTTTCAGTTGGTTTCTGTATTTGTTTTTCTTTCTTTTTTGGTATATTCAGATTGAGTTTAAAGAACATGTTGTTCATTTTGTTTTTAATATTCATTTAACTGGCAACCAAAGAATAACACACATCAGTCAATACATATGGCACCATTATGAATATAGAATCACATTATACTGATACATATACCATGGCCATTTAAACTATACAAGAGCATACATTTTCTTTCTCAAACTCCAGATTACTTTTTAATGAAAAAAAAAAAAAAATCACAGTTGAATTAAGCCAAAGAAGCTTTAATGGAGTTTGTTGCTCATGCCTACGGACTGATTTTATCTTGCTGTAAAGATGCATGTAATTATAATGGGTAATTCTCAAAATTCTCAGAGGGACCCACATGCACAGCACCAAAATCTCAAGTATGTGTATGCAGTGCTATGCATTAAGCAACTGCACAAACCAGTACTAGCACAATGTAGAAAGGAGTTCACGTCACTTCACTTAAGGGCTTATGAAGATTGACATCATAAACCCTTTTACAAACCAGTTTTTAGATCATTACAAAAAGCAGTGAGTTGAGATAAGAGAGCTTGGATGGAAGTCCAGAGGTATTGAGACAAATTTAAGCATAATATTGCCACTAATAAATTATAAATTGTAGTGTCGGTATGTTTCTGTACTTTCAATGCCACAGTAAAATATAAGACCTAATTATTTACTACTTATATCTTGATTTCTTAAGCCCATGAGGCTGTATGCGTAAGTAGAAGGAACCTCATACAGATGTGTTTCCCTCTTCCTAGTTATGGGGTGCTTCTCTGGGAGCTGCTGACTGGGGAGGTACCTTACCGTGGTATTGATGGCTTGGCAGTTGCCTATGGAGTGGCTGTCAACAAGTTAACCCTCCCCATTCCATCCACTTGCCCCGAGCCTTTTGCCAAGCTCATGGAAGGTATGTGTCATTTATTTAGTTAGCCAGATACAGTATTATGTTCTCCGCTTTTGTCAAGCTAGCTAGTGAATGCTGAATAGCCGAGTAGTTTCCATGAACAACATTGTAATCTTTAACTTTACTAATCTAATCAGTTAGACACAAGGGGAGGAGGGGTTCTGTAGAACATGGTGTGTGTGTGTGTGTGTGTGTGTGTGTGTGTGTGTGTGTGTGTGTGTGTGTGTGTGTGTAGAGGGAGACTCAGGAGATTTGCTATGGAGCTTCAAGGCTCACTTTTATTTTCACTGGTGCTTTTCAATGTGTATTACAAAACCATTACAAACTCAACCAAAAGAAATGCTAGTCTCGCTCACGGCTTTTACATCGTACAAGTTCAAAGTGATGCTCACTTAGAGCTCAAGATCACATCCTGTGTGTTTGTGTGTCCGCGTGAGGGAGAAGCATGTGCGAGCTCCACCAGTTGTATCTCCCTCTCTCAGGCACTGAAAGCACGAAAAGCATACATAAGTAGGCTGGCAGTAATAAGACACCGGTGAGAGTCATCATGCTTTACCTACCGGTTTTACCTGCCTCCTTTCCATCTGCAGTTGATGCTTGACCACGCCCTCCACTGCCACAATAACTTCCGAACATTTTGCAGTGTGGACCTTTTGATGGGGGGTTAGAAATGACTGACTGTACTCTCCAGCTTAATGCATAATGTTTACGACCTCAGAATGCTGGGAGCAGGACCCCCACATCCGACCGATGTTCGCCACCATCCTGGAGCAGCTGACTGCCATAGAGGAGGCCGTGATGGCCACCATGCCGCAAGACTCCTTCCACTCCATGCAGGAGGACTGGAGGGTGGAGATCCAGGAGATGTTTGATGAACTGCGAACAAAAGAGAAGGTCAGTTCGTTATTCGCTTTTAAATACTTGATTGTTCTCACTGGATGTGTTGATAACTTCACAATGGCATGCCTGGTGTCTCAAGGGTTCACTCCATATTTCCATAGAAATGAGCTTTCTGGTTCATGTACAGGTCAGAATTTTTAAGTTAAGTTATTATTTAATGGATGACCCTATGGTCTGACCTGATGTAACTGACCTGTTGCCAATTAACCTGCAAAATTGCAGAAGTTGTAAAATGTTCCTCCAGCTGTTTCTTTTTAGTAACACTTACTTTTCCAGCCTTTTGTTACCCCATCCCAACTTTTTTGAGACATGTTGTGGCCATCAGATTCATAATTACTTAAATTTAACCATTTTATATGTTTTCTATGTTCTATTGTGAATAACATATGGGTTTATGAGATTGGCAAGTCATGGCATTCTGCTTTTATTTACATTTTACACTTTTTTGGAGTTGGGGTTGTATAAATCCTCCCAGATATGTTTTTTCAGTTGTCACTTTGCCTTCTAATCTCAGCATGTTTTGTGACTCAGTACATATAACATTTACCACAGGATTAAATGCTCTGCTTAAGTAACAGATCTGTTTATAGGAAAGTGTGCAAGTGTGTGTTAACATTTAAGCTTGTCAGACTACTCGGGCACCTCTTGGGGTGGCTACAGTGTGTTCAGTTGTAACTTTGAGTTATATAAGTTAGTTACTGTTAGTGGAGATGGGGTTCATGGATCAGTGATCAACAAAAGGCCCTTTATGGGACATTGGCAGGAAAAATGTTCCTGATGAGGGAAATAATCACGCACCATCTTCCTTTTTTGGGGGGCTTTTTAGTTTTAAATAAAAAATTTCCCCCTTATTTATTTCCTCCAGAAAATTTATTTTGAGAAACCTAGCGAGGGATTTCATAGTTTCTGTTTACTTGAACTTACTGTATTCCGGTTGAATAATTCTTGTAGAGTTATTCATGATGTTAAGCAGTTTCATGTAGCAAGTTGTTACTCTTTCTCTCTGTGTTCCTCCAGGAGCTACGCTCTCGTGAGGAGGAGCTGATGCGGGCGGCACTGCAGCAGAAATCGCATGAGGAGCTACTGAAGAGGAGGGAGCAACAGCTGGCTGAGCGAGAGATCAATGTGCTGGAGCGTGAGCTTAACATCCTCATCTTCCAGCTGAACAAGGACAAGCCCAACGTCAAGAAGAGGAAGGGCAAGTTTAAGCGCAGTCGCCTCAAGCTGAAGGATGGCAATCGCATCAGCTTGCCCTCAGGTGGCCCACTTTAAATGGTTTCTGTTATGAGTGCTAGTGTATATTTGCTGTTTTAGAGAAGTATGTCGACTAGTTTTTGAATAGGAATGTATTTGTGCTTCAGATTTTCAGCATAAGATCACAGTGCAGGCTTCACCATCGATGGAGAAGAGGAGGAGCCTGAACAGCACCAGTTCCAGTCCTCCCAGCAGCCCCACTCTCATCCCCCGCCTCCGGGCCATCCAGCGTATGTACTGGTTTCAGACACGCACATACAGTGGGGGGAAATAAGTATTGAATGCATCATTTTTTTTTTTTTTTTTCAGTAAATATATTTCCAATGAGGCTATTCACATGAAATTTTCACCAGACATCAGTATTAACTCAAGAAATCCGGAAATATAAAGAATTCATAACATTAAAGTCCATATATAATGTTATGTGTAATCAAGTGGAATGACACAGGAAAAAAGTATTGAACACGCTAAGAAAAAGCAGTTCTCCAAGGTAAGGCAAAGAATCAGCTGAAATCCCTAAGTAATTATACCTCCTATCTGTGCAAATTAATTAATAATAATAAATTAATCAGCTGGGTTAGTAAATTGATGGTCTATAAAAAGGCTTTTCGTTACCAAGGTGTCACACAAGAAACATCTCATGATGGGTAAAGAGCTCTCCCAAGACCTTCGGAACCTTATTGTTCTGAAACATATCGATGGAATCGGATACAGACATATTTCAAAACTTCTGAATCCTCCAGTATGCACCATTGGGGCCATTATCCGCAAGTGGAAGCAACATCACTCCGTCATCAACCGGCCACGCACAGGAGCTCCTCGCAGTATTTCTGACCAGGGAGTCAGAGGAGTAGCCCAAGAGCCAAGACCCACTCGGAAAGAGCTCCAGAAACACTTGAAGGCAGCAGGTCCCATCGTCACAGAGAAAACAATAGGCAACACGCTCCACTGCTCACGCTCTCACCGCAAGACTCCATTACTAAAGAAAAGGCATGTCGACGCTTGTTTAAATTTCTTGTTTAAAGAAATGGCACTGCACATCACTCTAAAAACACTATACCAGCAGTGAAGTTTGGAGATGGAAGCATCATGGTGTGGGGCTGCTTTTCATCGCATGGTACTGGCAGACTTCGTATAATTAAAGGAACAATGAATGGAGCCCTTTACTGGGAGATTCTTGAGAAGAATCTGCTGCCATCCACCAGGATGAAGATGAGACGTGAGTGGACCTTCCAGCAGGACAACGATCCAAAGCATACAGCAAAAGAAACTCTCAGTTAGTTTCAGAGAAAAAAAAATCAAGGTGTTAGAATGGCCCAGTAAATCTCCTGACTTGAATCCAATTGAACAAGATTTAAAGACGATATGTTTAGAAGAATGGGCCAAAATCACACCTGAATACTGCGGCCTAATTTCTTCATACAGGAAGCATCTTGAAGCTGTAATTACAAACAAAGGCTTCTCCACTAAGTATTAAATAAATTTCAGTTAGCATGTTCAATACTTTTTTTCCTGTGTCATTCCACTTTATTACATATAACTTCATTTGACTTTAATGTTGTGAATTATAGAGCTTATGAACTTATAGAGCTATATGAAAATGTAAAATTATTCTCAGGATTATTTTCCATTCCATTTCGCATTCACACTGGCAGCAGCGTAATGCAACAAAGTGTCCACGGAGTTTATTTATTTGCAATGAGGGCAAAACAACCACAAGTGACTGTACTGAGTGAAGTTTAACTTCATGCAAGTGAGAAGCAAAGCAATTTGGCGACTAGCATAAGAATGAGTGACGGCATTATGTTAAACTTTATCGTTTTTTTTGTGTTTTTTTTTAACGTGTTATTTTTATTTATATATATATGTGTGTGTGTGTGTGTGTGTGTGTGTGTGTGTGTGTGTGTGTGTGTGTGTGTGTGTTTTTATATATATATATATATAGCTAGCAACTACTCACAGCTCCTGAGTCTGTCAGTAATGCTCGCTCTGCTACTGGTTGTATTTGATTTATCCAAAATTGAACAGTGCCAATATTTTCATTGTTCCGTTTGAGTACATCAGTCCCTTGAAGCACATCAAAAAAGCTGACTGAAATAGCAAAGATGTATTTTTGACTCGATCTGATCATAGTAGTGGATGCATTTCCTATCAGAATTTTAAAAAAAATTTGGTGAGAAAATCTGAGTTTTGACCACAAAGGATTTGTGGTTGAATGGTGTGGGTTTTTTTGTTTTTTTTTGTTTGTTTGTTTTGTTTTGGGTGTTTTTCTGTGAACCTTTTCATAATTTGTACGGATATTACACTAGCCTGACTCTACCAGTAGATGAAGATAGGATTGCCTACTTCTGGGTCAGCGTGTAGTGATTTTGAGCGGGATGAGGTGTAAAATTGCAGCCAGTGTGAATGAGGGGTAAGCCACAATGATTGAGTATATCTTTTAAAATACTAATTAATTGTAAACACAGGTAGACTCTCAAATCATAAATAAATAATTATGCCACCACTGAGTGCATGCATATAAATGTGGAAGTTGGGTTTTAATGTATCAGAGCAAATAAGACACATGTTTGCTTATTTAGTCAACTGTCTTTAGCGTTATCAATTATGTTTCATTTTTAGAGGAAACCTAAAGTGTGATCACAATAAAAAAAAATTAAAAGAATAGGAATGTGATGATCATTCAAACCCCCATATTAATTTTTATTATTATTATTATCATAAAAGTACCTGCCATGCATTCAGGAGACAGCTGTCAAATACAAATACTTTAGTACTTTGTACAATCCAAATACATTGAAGACATTATAACTTTGTTCAGTTTACAAGCACACATTGTTTCACATTGTTCTTTCCCTTTAGTGAGCTGTTCCAGTGACTCTACACAAAGGAACAGTATATATGTTTATCACCAGGATGTGGATATCACGAACGAGTGTAAACCTCATACAGGGAGGAAAGGCAAGGACCATGTGATACTAAGGCTCCTTTTCTCGTTTCCCTCATCACAAGGGCTTGGCTTTTAAAGCAATTATCACTTACAGTGGGGTTCAGACTAAGTGGCTTGAAGTTTCCTTTATGTGTGTGTGTGTTTCAAGCAGTGCGTGGTGATGCTCCAAGGACACCATCTTGCTTTTTGTAATCAGCTTCACGAGCTGTTTGGTTTCACCAGAGCATAGCTTCATTTTATAGGGTTTATTCCAGAAGTATCCTGACAATGCAGAATAATTACACAAAGCAAGATTCTGTCTTTTTCCTGTAATCAATAAACCAACATGACTTGGAAAATTTGCCACTGTGTTGGAAATGATACCCTAATCATTACTGCCTACGTAGGAAAATCAAGAGCACTGCATTGAACACTATTAAATGGGAACAGAATTAGCTAAAGTTCTTCATTTGTGCACTGTGTTTTTGGACACCACCCTTTAAAATATTGCACTATAATCTTGACTAGGATATAGTTTCAAACACAGTGGAAGTCATTTCATGCTGAATGAAAGATTATAAATGCAAACCTGCCTGCTTGGTAGTTCCCACATGGGGTTCACACTCTGATTGGGAACCTTGGCTGTAATAATAGATTACACATCTTACCACTGCAGTAACTCTGGACGAGAGCAACAGGACGTGGGGCAGGAGCACCATCTATAAGCCTGAGGAGTTTGAGGATGCGAAGAAGGGCATAAAGAAGAAGGTTCGCACATGGGGTCCGAGCTCCATTCAGACCAAGGAGAGAGGAAACAGTGCTGAAAGGTTTACCACTGATCTTTATTTGTTCATGTTTTTGAATCTTACTGACCAGCATGTTTATAAAAATTTAAACAGGAGGCAAGTTTAATTGTGACAGGAAAATCACAAGTCCTAGTTGTTATTAAATTTGTAATAGTGAATAATTTTAATAGTTTGTTATTATTCAGTATTTCATTAAGTTAGTTCATATGCTAGTTTATATCCTTTCTCCTTCATTTCAATTACAGTGACACTAGCCAATCATGTGCATCTGAGAGCTCATGCAGGCGGAACAGGATGGATAGCATTTTCTGCAAGTCTGTTACGCTGCCCCATGGTGCAGCATAAGCTGCAGTTCGAAAAAAAGCTGGTTGGCTGGCTTCATGGTGCTCAAAGGAAGCATGTGATGGCCTTCACCATCCCGGATTGGGAGCTGTCGTATTATAGGGGAGACCAAATGCTGGGTGGGAACTGACCAAGACTCAACCCCCCACAAAAAGTGTCTATGGCTAGAGCTACATTTAAAAATCAGGCGTGTCCAATCATATCCACAAAGGGCCAGAGTGGGTGCAGGTTTTCTTTCCAATCAAGAAGAAGCCACACCTGATTCCACCCGTTTAATCAGTTGATCTTGGCTTTCAGTAGACTCAGGTGTGGCTTCTACTTGATTGGAATGAAAACCTGCATCCACACCAGCTCTTTCCAGATAACATTGGTCGTTTAAAATAAATAAATAAATAAAAATCTCCTGCAACGCCATCCACATCTCCAGCAACCGCACGTGGGGTCACAACCTCAAATTTGATAACCTATGCCCTAATTCACTAAACCAGGTATTTAACATCTATAGACTGAGTCCAGCATCTGCCCTTAAATTATAAGTGAAGTTGGTACCATTTTTGGATCCGCTTGGCTATAATATCTAGTTATCTTTTAACATGTTTGTATTCAGGGTCTTTTTTTTTTTTGGTTAGAAAACATTAACACTAACTATGATGGATGTAAATCTGCCCACAACTGTACTGAACTGAGCTCAAGCTTTTATTGCTGACACGATTACTTTGCTTCCAGGGTTCGGCCGCTCTCAGATGGAAACAATCCTTGGTCTACTTCTCTGCTGAAATCCCAGAAATCTGTTCCACTCGCTGCATTATTTGCCGAGCAGGGTAAGCAAGAACCTTTTTTTTTCTCTCTCTCTTCCCCCCTCATTCTCTGTTTTCCTGCAATAACACTGACGTAGTGAACCTTTCCTGTGTAGGCACGGCTAAAGATGAAACAAGCTCTTTTGACAGTTCAGACAGCAAACCAAAGCAACTCAAGTTCCCCAATCAGGTCTATATTGATCTACCTCTGTGGAAGGACGAGCAGAGTGAGGGGCCTGGGGTCGGGATAGGGGGTGGAGCCGAGAGCCAGGAGGAGCCAGCCACATCCACCAGCTCAACAAGCACAACGCCGCAGCACACACCCACCAACAGTCTGAAGCGTGCAGGTGGGCGGCGGCGCACGGACACAGTGCTGTACAGCTGTGCCTCGCTCCTAGCGGCTGTGGCTCTGGGCCTGGACCTGCGTGATGCCCACAAGGCCACACCCACGGATGAGGTGGAGCCTCGAGAAGACCGGAAGAAGCGGGAAGGCCTGTTTCAGCGTGCCACTCGTTTCCGGCGCAGTTCTAGCCCACGCAGGGATGACAACCTGCTGGCCATGTCCTCAATCTCAGAGTGTAACTCCACCAAGTGTCTCCTCCACTCGGACTCTGAAGGTCCCGAGCACAGCTCTGTAACTGAAGTACCACTCAATGGCTCTGGATTCTACAATATCAGCCAGAGTGGCAGAAATGTGGGCAGAACTAATAATCTCTGCCCTCCGTTATTACCAGAGCATGGCACCACCTCTGTGTCCCGGCTCAGGAGAAAGAAATCTAGTCCTGCTGTCTGTCAGAATGGTGAGTAATACAAGATACTTCAACCAGAGGTGATCATTGCAGTTGCATTTACATTTTTGTTAGTTGCTTAGTGAATGTTTACATGTAAACATATTATTCTAGGGGTGTAACACTTGAATATCTCTGTAAAGACTTGAAATCAGTTCCAGAATTATTGGCAACCTTGATACAGGTGGGTCAAAAAAAAAAGGTTGTGGGAAAACATATCTGTGGCTAATTAGCTTAATGTCACACTGAAATGATGAGAAAGCTACCTCAATCTTTATGAGGTAACTTTATTCTTAGAACTTTTAAAAACCCTTATGAAAAATGTTTAGAAAACTTTGTTATAGACATGGGCACCCCTACAAATTCTTATGAATTAAATGTAACCACCCAAAGCACATTCTTTTAATGTGGATGTGGTTTGCTAACAACACATACTGAAATTCCTTTTGGGTTGTCTATTTATACCTTCTATTTATACCGACCTGTGTCTATTTATACCTTCTATTTGTACCGACCTATTGCTATTTATACCTTCTATTTGTACCGACCTATTGCTATTTATACCTTCTATTTGTACCGACCTGTTTCGGTGTACATACCTTCTGCATATTGTAATGATTTTGTTATTTTTTTCATTAGGGAATCAAAGGGCATTAAAAATACTGGTCAATAATTCTGGCAAAATTCAGGCAATACTGTGTCAGTTTTAAGCTATACTGTGATATGATTTTGGCCGTACCAGCAAAAACGTGTGCACTTTTCTGCCCACAAGCTAAATCAGAATCTGATTTATTTACAA
>NC_071257.1:27271180-27321180 GCF_023375685.1 Ictalurus furcatus | reverse complement strand
GAGGTCAAAAGATGCATGAGAAGACGGTTCCGAATTTCAGCTTTCATTTCCTCGTTTGTACATCTAGATGTGTTAACTTAAAACATGGCACATCTAGTTCCTCAAACGAGGAAATGAAAGCTGAAATTCTTCTCAAGATGTCTTCTCATCTTCATCTTTTGATCTCAAACCCAAATATGTTCAGTGTATAGCAAAAACAAAAGAATTGGCCTTGTTCCAATACTTTTGGACAGGACTGTATATAAAAGGTTACCTTGAAAACCTCCAATAACCTGTGTTCATAAACCTATCAGTAACAAGCTTTCTCCTGGTCAGGGTTCTGGAGCTAATCCCAGAAACACTAGGTGTGAGGCAGGAATACTTCACACGTTCATACGTTCACAGATCGGGATAATTTCGAGTCATTGATCACCAATTCACCTACCAGCAGGGTTTTGGGAGGAAACTGGAGAACCCAGCGGAAACCCATAGGGAGACCATGTGAAACTCAACACGGGGTGGTAACCTGAGCTCAGAATCAAACGGGAAACCCTGGAGCAGCGCGACAGCAAAGTTCACTGCTCTCAATAAGACAAGATGGCTAAAATGAATCGGATGGGATGCAATAAATTTATTCTTCATATATTAATTATGTCACATATATTAAAGCTTTCTAGAAATTTCTGGTTGGTGTTATAGAGCACATTGATGACAAAAAACATAGATAAAGACATTTGTGTTACCAACTCCAGCCTCAGTCTCAAATGTCAAACTAAATTTAGCCAGAACAGAAATGGTGTCTTTAGTTCAGGTCTAAACTGAGCAGCTCCCAGCAGGATCATATCCCAAATGAGCAATCTCTGGCTATCAGCTGATGAGAAGTTTTTGTGTATAGCATTCAGGTTCATCCCTCCCCTATAACCTCCCTGTGGACTGTTTGGACAAACATAAAGGCAGGACTGTACGATGGACACCGGCGGCTGTCTCAAATGTCTCTGCTGCTGTAGAGATGTGTACAGCATCTGTGCGAAGCTTTACAAGGTGCTGATGCAGGACTTGGGACTCCTCGAGCTTGTAAGGCCTGAGAGGGGCTTGATGGTCACTGCTTGTACACAGTACGTCGTTTGAGGGCTTAAGTGCTCAATCAAGACCTTCTTCGGGCAGCCGTCAGTTTCAAGGATCTGCGGGTGAAATTTGGTACACGTTGAGAATGTTTGCAGGAAATATGAGACATTATGCTCTATATGGCCAAAAGTCAGTGGACACCTGACCACATGTGCCCATTCCTTCTGTTGCTGTTATAATATAATTATAATTAGTGAGGTCAGGCACTGATGTCAAGTGAGGAGACCTGGGGAGCAGTCAGTGTCTCAGTTTATCTCAAAGGTGTTCAGTGGGACTGAGGTCAGGGCTACGTCCAGGCCACTCACTTGCTCGCTTGTGTACAGGGACACTCTCATACTGGAACAGGTTTGAGCTTGTTTGTTCCAGCGAAGGGAAATTGTAATGCTAAAGTACACAAAGACACCCTATACAATTGTGTGTGTGTGTGTGTGTGTCCAACAGTTTGGGGAAGAACTGCATATGGCTGTGATGGTCAGGTGTCCATGTGCTTTTGGCCACATAGTGTATTTGATTATATTTGATCACTAAAGAAAAGGCCAAGTAGAGGAAAGTTCCATAATCAGCAAAATGTCTATAACTGTCCCACTATAGCTGAATAATAAAATCCAAAAGATTTTACTACTAACTAAAAACGGATTTGTCGTTCAAGATATTATCATTCGTCACTACTATAAGATTAAATTGCTTGTTCGTTCTGACCGAATGCTCCAACATTTAAAATCCATAGAGGACTATACTAACTGAATGATTATCTGTTTTCACTAATAGCAATTTAATGAGATATGGAAGGAATTATACATGCCATTATTGGAAAATAATCAACAACACAGTAGCGTTGTACCCTGACACAAATAAGCAATGCTTTATTTACATTATTTGGCAGACACCCTCATCCAAAGTGACTTATATTTATCTCAGTTATACAACTGAGCAGTTGAGGGTTAAGGGCCTTGCTCAGGGGCCCAACATTGGTAGCTTGGTAGTGCTGGGGCTTGAACTCCTGAACTTCTGATCAGTAACCTTTAACCACTTTAAAGGTTTTAACCACTGAGCCACCACTACCAACAATTTGCCAAATGCAATTTTTATTAATGCTGTGGAACCTCTGCAAGACAAGATCTTTTATTTTATTTTTTATTTTATTTTTTTTTTATCTCTGTCCTGAAGATTACTGTGGTGGAAAATGTACTGACTGTTACAAAACGTTGACACCGGAGACTCCTTCCATCAATGTTAAACAAACATCTACCCAAAAATAGCTAGCTCAATTTCAAGATACAGTACTGTTAGAACTCTCAACTCTCTCACAAGTCAATAAGGCAAAATGTTCGACTCTTGCGACCTGGACTGCGGCTGCAGAAATAATCTCTAAACGTATCAGTCATGAGAATTGATATCGGCATATCTCTGTGCAATGCTTAGTTTTTGTTTATTCTTCTTTCCTCCCTAAGGTTTTGCCTATTCTTCAATCTATCCATTTTGTGTAACGCTTATCCTACACAGGGTCACGGGGAGCCTGGAGCCCATCTCAGGACCAACCTATTGCAGGGCACAATCTCACACACACTCACACACCCATTCATACACTACGGACAATTTAGAGATGCCAATCAGCCTACAACGCATGTCTCTGGACTGGGGGAGGAAACCCCCAAAGCACGGGGAGAGCATGCAAACTCTGCGCACACACATTTTAAAAGATGTTTGCACTCTGTTAAACTGTTGTATTCATTAGTATGGGTTAAAATAAAAAAACATTTGATCACAAAAAAACCCCCCCAAAACTTCACCATATCAGCAGGTATACGTTATATATACGTTACATGTAAACATGTTAAATAACAACACAACATAGCACATCCTTAGTAAGTATTTTATCCTGGTTACAGTTACAGCGGTTTCAATTATGACTATGTTTTTATTTTAGGAAAGAGGACCAATGAAGATCATTACAAAATATGGCAAGCAGGTACAAATAAAAAACAATAACTGCATGTGCAGCTGCAAACCAGAAACCACTAGAAGTGTACTCGAAAGTGATCTGAAAGTCGGGAAATGAAGTTGCAGCTCTGCAGCTGAATGCTATTATAGGGAGTGGGCAGAAGTAGGAATAAAAAAAATACAAAAACCAAAGATCTAGTACGTGGTCACAATTAACCATCTGGAATCAACTCGTATATATTTTGGGGAAACGACTCAAAAATGACGTTCTACATCTTCTTTTTTGTTTGTTTTTTTAATATGTAGTGAAGCCAAATGTATAAAATTTGCCTCATTAACTGAAGAGGGTTTTAGGTTTTATTTACTGTACCTGCTCCACCCCATCGTGCATGAGGTAAATCCTGAATATCAGCTTCAGTAGTTTTGTAACTGAGACCCTGCTGTTCCTCTGTCCCTGTGGAGGGGTCCGTGGAGGTCTGATCCAGACCACAATGCCTTGCTGTGTCACATTCAGCTTGATATTTGGTGGGCTGAAAGTGGCTGTGATACAAAGAGAATTGTTTGTTTGTTAGCACATATATTTACATGTATCCGTGTATTTAAGTAGACGTGAGATTATGTAGAAAGATGCACTCAATCAGTCCTGAAAGAGCCATCAAGTTCGTTTGTTTTTTTCATGCTGATAATAGACATGATTTCGAGTTTTTCCTGTTTATTACTTGGGTCAGTGAGATGTGTTTTTCATCAGAAAAAAAAATATATTCTCTACAAATTCTATGATTTATTCAGGTATTATTCAGAACATATCAAAATTATTGATCACATTAATATAGATCACAATGGAAAAAATGACATCTTAGTATCAAGTAGAAATATCTTTAATATAATCAGATTTATCTAGTGTTTCCTAGTATAAAATTACACTTATACTCATTTCAGATTTGAAATAATCTGGTCCTGTAGGCATAATTTTTTGTTCATTTCAAGCATTTCTAGAAAGATTATCTGGCAATATAGTTTTGCAGTTTTTATCCATATCCACTATCCAAAAAAAAAAAAACAAAAAAAAAAACTTTTAATTTGTGCACAGATCAGGATCCACACAGGACTGGAGAAACACAATATAGAGATTTTAAAAAAACAACAACATGTTTGACACTCACTGTCCCACTGAGGGTAAAGCCTGGTGCTTGTAACCCATGGTGAGAGACCTTTGGAGGATCGAGCCTGAACCCTTGCGTAGTACCACTGGCGCGGGTCAGACGTCTCCTGGCTCAGGTCACACTGCGGTTCATGGATAGCTTGACAGGGCTCACACACACTCCACTCCTTGTCTCCATACCTACAACCACATTGAAAAATACAGGGTGTCAGTAAACTAAGTCTTGTGTTTGAAGTTATTATATACTGTATTATATACTCACAAGCCATATCCATCTGCAACAAATACATCTAAATCTAAATCTGGATTTCACCACCACTATTATTTATGTCTGAACCATAGTTATATATTTACTATTTTTTTTTAAATGCTATATTATTATCTAGTTCCAGCGGTGCACATTATCTTCCATACTGTAAATACCTCACACAAATCTCTACCGTCTCTGTGTAGGATTGTCTTATACAGCCCACACACATTATATTCAGTGCAACATATGCTTATACAGAGTTAATATTTTCTATTTAATACATTGTACATACCTTATATTGTATTTATTATACACACTTGCCCTTCCTGCACAATGTTACCTAGATCTATTGTTTTTTTTAACGAACTGCCTTGATTTGTAATGTTAATTTAAATTGTATTTAATTGTATTTTTAAACCGTGGTTGTTATTGTATTGGTTATTATCTTTCTTTTATTTGAATTCTACTGCAGCATACATAAGAATATCCAGACTAAGAATTTCATCGCACAAGAACGCTTGTGCACGTGACTATAAAGTTTTTCAAACCCAAATGACAAATGTTTGCTCCAAGCTGTAGCCGTAATGTACTATAAGTTGTAAGATTGAAAAATTCATTTGTACAGTTTTAACATCAACCGAGCAAAATTGTGTATGCAATTATTATTATTATTATTATTATTATTATTATTATTATTTTGGATGAATCCTGAAAACCTGAAAAAAAGCCTAACATCATAATAAAAAAACCCCAGAAAGAAACTTGACCCTGCTATAAGAATGCTTATTAAGAGTGTTATAACACAAGCTTACACTTTATACTGCACGAAATACTGCAGGTCATCCGCTGCCTCAGGATGGTGTTTCCAGTGCAGGACATTTCTGAAGTTCACTGAATGAAATTCCACCTGGAAGGGCGCCGTGTCGTCCTGAAGCTGAACGGTGCCTTAAAGATACAGAGCGATAAAATCAAGGTTATAATCTCAAACACCAGCACTTACAGAGCTAGAAAACAAGCTGCAGTGGCTACAGTGACTTACTGTTTGCACCACAGACGAGTGCTAAGTCCCACAAAAGCAGTAGTGTACTCAGGACAAACATGTTTCCCGATTAAAAGAATAGATGCACTTCAACTCTTTTAAATTCCCCTTTCTGAGATCAAATTCTTCCTAATATGGAATACGGAAGTCTCGCTATCTGCTGCTCACATTGTAAAACAGCAAGTTTTTATAGAGCTTATACAACAGCGTCATCACATATACACGTCATACTTCATCATGAGGGGGGAAGCATGCTGAGAAACTTTAGACGTATAATAATAAAGTATTATGCATGATTACTACTAATACATAAGTAAATATATTTTAGAAAAGAGATTCAATCTGAAGCCAGATGTCAAAAAACGATAGACATGGACAAAGCTATTAATCTCAAGCTATCTGTTTAGACAGGTATAAATGATTAATTATACCACAGTGCTGTTGAATTCTCGAACGTGATTGATCAGAAGTTGTTGATTAATTTTCTAGACCAGCAGCTCTGACAGTAGCGTCAGTTGTAATTGAAATTACAGGTGTATATTAATGCTCTCATTCTAACACGTTATTGTTTATATAGTAACAACTGCATGGACATGTACGGTGGACACAGCACATAATCGAGGATTAATAATAAATTGATTTTAAAACGTGTCGTTATTCAGCAAAGAATATAATTACTGTATATAGTCCTAATTATATAGTATAATTGTTAATATTTAAGGGGTGGTGCTGGCTCAGTGGTTAAAGGCTCTGGGTTACTGATCAGAAGGTCAGGAGTTTGAGCCCCAGCACTGCCAAGCTGCCACTGTTGGGCCCTTGAGCAAGGCCCTTAACCCTCAACTGCTCAGTTGTATAAATGAGATAAATGTAAGTCGCTCTGGATAAGGGCGTCTGTCATGTGCTATAAATGTAAATGATATGGTGATATTTTTTTGTGAGGAGATTTAACATTTAACATATTTAACATTTATGGAAGGAGTCTCGAGTGTCAGCACTTTGTAATAGTAGGTTTTCCGACACAGGAAAGCCTTTAGCTTTCCAGTTTCTTTGTAACGTGACTGCATTTTTTTCTTCTTAACTTAAACCACTGGAGGGTTTGCACGAGTCAGTGCAGTCTCAGTGCTGGCCCCAAACCCAGAAAATGGTGAGGGTTGCGTCAGGAAGGGTATCCGGGGTAAAACTTGTGCCAGAATCAATATGCGGACGGGCGATTCACTGTGGTGACCCTGAAAGAGGAAATGAGGGGAATAAAACACATGAGACATGCTGTCATTGGTAGTAAATCACACTACATTGTAGAGTAGATAGTCACTAACCTATAACTTCACACCACATTATGTGTATTCCTTACATCAATTATAAATGAATATAGAAAGTATTGATATAAATTCATTTAAAATAATGTACACTAACACATTAGTGTCTATACATGTCTTAGGCTTAAGATACTTTTTAGGGCAAACAAGAAATGCGTAATACAGGATGTCCGAAAAGTAGCTTTACAACTTTGATACTAAAAGTGAATTTCACTCATACACACACTGTACAATTACCAGTCAATTGAATTTATTATTATTATTTTTAAAAATGCTAACGTTTTTTTTCTTAAAGTATCAAAGTTACAATCATTCAATGTTAGCAGTTAGTTCGAGTTAGTGATCCACACGATAATCCAAATTCTGCCATGAGAAAACTTTCAAAAATTCAGGGGGAAAAAAAACCCCCCTAATGTTTTTCTCTGAAAAAAAGGACAACATATTTCTACACCTCTTTGTTTTACATTCACACATTGATATCTTTGGTTTAAAGTCATAAAGATTATTTTTGGACATCTCACCATGCAGGAGTATGTATTAAGCACACAAAGTATTTGAGCACCTGCATTATCTTGGGCTTTATTAATCAGTATTGAATCGGTATTGCCCCAGACCAAACAAAATAATAGAGACTGGCGATTAAACAAGGAAAGTAAAATCTTTGTGGAACTTATTAACTACTCACCTCCTATCTTTATGATCCTAATAATAAAAGACTATAGATAAAAGACTCATAGACAATGCTAATATTAAGTGTAAATCATAAACGTGAGGTTTGGACAAAGCATCTAATTTGGGTTTTCCAATTACATTTGATCTATTTTCTTATACAAACATAATCATTTGTAATATTTATAATTCAATTCACTAAACAATCAATAATATTCAAACATTTCATGATTTCCATGGTTAGATTTTCAAAATTTTGATTATTTAAAATGAGGTCCTTTAAACAAAAATGCTACCATATATGTATAGTGTATAAAAACAGTGTATGACTAAGTACAGTTCATGTTAATTGTTAGCTGCGTCATGCCCTTCTGCTGCTTTCAGCATCTATATCAAACTTCCTAGTATCATGGAAGACTTTTCTTCACTTTCATATTTGTAATAATATGGGCTAACACGTTCTTGCATATAGGCTAATGGGAAATTGCTAAACAATTGCTGTCTCCAACCCCCCCTGTTTATTTTATTGCTTCCTCTTCCACGTGAACACTATTTACTGCAGTTTCAATGCATCATAATAATCACAATGTAAACCACATAGAGCCGAGAACCACACTTCTTCCCTTATGTGAGTGTGGTGTAAAATGACTCACATTCGCTATTGTAAAACAGGTGACCTTTTCTTTGTTCCTTGGTCTTTGGCCTGCCACATTCTCGAATCACGTTTACTGTTAACTGCCATGTTCAATTCAACGATTTCCCGCTTTACTTATGGGTGGCTCATGCCATTAAATTAATATTACAATACGCCTCCGCAATTGTGCACACAAGTAAAGGTAATAAACAATTGTCATGCTGATTGTGTTCATTTGGAATTCATCAATTCGTCAGGAGCTGTCAGATATATGCAAATATGTCGGAAATTTACAGGAAATATGAAGAACTATTAAAATAAAGATGTCTCGAACTGGTCTTCCGTTTAAAAAAAAAAACATCAACTAATTGCAAAAACAAAATAAACATAAACGCTTTGAAATAATGGCCGTTCCGCAGATGCAAGCTTAAATATATAAAATACTGCCTCTATTACTAACTGTATTATACAGTATCATTATGTAAATACAGTAGATATACTTTTGGAGAAAAGAGATTGTGGCTCCCTAAAATAAAATCATGCAGATACAGGTGACTGACCATGGCATGGTTGTTGGTGCCAGAAATACTGAAACTTCTTCTCTCCTCTAAGTTTTTTTTTTTTTTTGACACAAATCAGTCACTAGATTTGACACAAAATGCTACAAAATGTGGGCAGAAACACCTTGTTGATGAGAGAGGTCAGAGCAGAACACCCAGACTGGTTTGAGCTGACAGGAAGTCTACAGGAACTCAAATAGCCTCTCTTTATAACCGTGGTAAAGAGAAAAGCATCTCAGAATGTACATCATGCCAAACCTTGAGGTGTATGGGCTACAACAGAAGAAGCCCATGTCTGATTTCACTCCTATCCACAAAGAACAGGACTCTGAGGCTACAGTAGACACAGGCTCACCCAAACTGGACAGATGAAGACTGGAAAAACATCTCCTTGTCTTTTTCCAGTCTGTCCAGTTTCATTGTTTAGGGAGAAAACCATAATAAAAGTCCGCATTTACAATATATCACATTCATAACGATCATTTGAACTGTTTGACAAGTAATATTGTAACATACTTACACACTTGTGATAACTAATACCATCTGAGAAACCTATCACAGTAAATGTCTTGTTTATTTTCATCATTTTGAAGTCAAGGTATGCAAACCGCTTCTTCTACATTAAGAGCTTTATCCTGGTCAGGGTCACAGTGGATCTGGAGCCTATTCCAGGAAGGCTGGGTGTGAGGCGGAAATACACTCTGACAAGACATTATACATTCATGCGCTGATTCACACCAAGGGACAAAGTCGTGTAACCAATCCAGCCACTGCCTCATGTTCGGGAGATGGAAGGAAACTGGAGAACCCAGAAGAAACCCACATGGACACAGGGAGAACATGCACAAAACTCCACTCAAAATACAAACCGGCACTCAGAATCAGATTTCACCCCTGTGCCTCCCTCTGAAAGGATATTTATTTTAAATGCTTTCGTTTGAACTAGTGATAAGTCAGTAACACACAGGCTACACTTGAAGTGCTGGAGAGTTGCATTATAATTCTAATAATATCCACTCACTTTCCACTTTAATAGAGACACTTGTGCACCTGCTCATTTATGCAGTTATCCAATCAGCCAATCAGGTGGAAGCAGCGCAAGCCATAAAATCTTGCAGATACAGGTCAAGAGCTTCAGGTAATGTTCACATCAAACAGCAGAATGGTGAAAAAATGAGATCTCTGTGACTTTGACCATGGCAAGGTTGTTGGTACCAAATGGGCTGGTTTTACAGAAACTGCTGATCTCCTAGGATTTTCACACACAACAATGTCTAGAGTTCACACAGAATGGTCCGAAAAACAAAAGAGAGGTCAGAAGAAAATGGCCAGATTGTTTCGAGCCGCCAGTAAGGATATAGTAACTTAAATAATCACTCTTTACAATCGTGGTGAGTAGAAAAGCATCTCAACATGCACAATACATCAATCCTTGAAGTGGATGGGTTACAACAGCAGAAGACCACTACTTCTATTAGTCAAGAATAAGAATCTGAGGTTATCATGGGCACAGATTCACCCAAACTGGACAGCTGAAGATTAGAAAATAAAATCACCTGGCCTTTTTCCAGTGCCCATGATAGCCTCAGATTCTTCTTCTAGACATTTTGACTGAAGTGTTCCGAGCTGAAGTTGTTAAAAAACCATTCAAACTACTTCACTCTGAAAGTCACCTTAAGTTTCTGAAATAGTGACTGTCAGGGTTAGAAGAGATCAGGTGTATCCAGAGATTAGATGGGTGAGATAACATCCAGGATATACCAATAGCTCAACAATGAAATGATTATGGCTGAGCATTATGTGTGATGTGTTATATCACAAGTTCTTACTGATGGTATATTTAGAATGATGTGAGGACAATTATTACATGCAATTAAAGACAGACAGCGACAGTTGTGATTTTTATTCGTTTTGTTTGTTTGTTTTTACGTATT
The DNA here is from genome assembly GCF_023375685.1 of Ictalurus furcatus. Lineage (NCBI taxonomy): Eukaryota > Metazoa > Chordata > Actinopteri > Siluriformes > Ictaluridae > Ictalurus > Ictalurus furcatus. The sequence continues at coordinate 27,310,571 of NC_071257.1, read as the reverse complement.
TCAAGTCCATAATGCTCTGCTAGCTTCAATCCATATTTCCTACCAAAACCAAATATGTTAAACTGAAAACTTGCAACAATTTCATTAAAAACAACAACAACAACAACAACAATAACAACAACACCTGAACTTAAGGTTCTTTTTTCTGTCATTTTGTGTATTTGTATTTGTACTTTGTACTTTTATTGTACTTTTATTAGACAATATGTAGTTAGTCTGTCCACGTTTAGTTTTTCCTACAAAGGTTTTTGGGGAAACGAGGATGATGGAGAAAATTGTTTGGCATATTCATATTCATTACATACCCCCCCCCCCAAAGCATTCAAAATTATCTAATCCAATATTATAATAAAGTGGTGGCACATGCAATAAACCAAGGATGATTTACAGCGGTTAGAAACCGAAAGTTGGCTGTCTCTGACCTTTTTTTGCTTCCTTCCTCCATGTGAAAGGTTACCCCGACTTCCACCACCTCGCCCAATACACTGCTGCAGTTTTATTACTCGTGAGTTATTATCACATGCCATTTAACTGTTTGGAGAAATGTTGACTTCCCTTCCTCCTTATCATGCATGCCCTAGATTTGCACATGTAAGGTCATGAAGGTGTTACCAACACATGAACGAGATGAAATTACCTTAACAGAGAAGGAATTTTAATGAAGAACATTGTGCTCTTATAGTGTTGGGCTTCAAATTTACCAGCAAGCATTTCAGTCCTGTATAATATTACTGAAATTGAACTATATCATATTACAAGCAACAAGACAGGTAATACATGGAATGAGAAGCACTTACATATTTGTCATTACATTCTTATAGAACATTTGTTATGAAATTAATCTTATTTCCAAGTAGTCCCAATAACAAGGAAATAGTACATGTAGATTAAGGTTAGTATTTGTCTGTTTATTTTCCCCCACAAGTAGACACCATTAATTCTTGTTCAGTTTTTGAGAATTACTTTTAGCAAAATGTCTTCCAAAATCTTTCATACATACATATACCTCATTTGTAAGTCGCTTTGGATAAAAGCGTCTGCTAAGTGAATAAATGTAAATGTAAATGTAAATGTAAACATACACACATATACACACACACTAAAATATAATTATATATAACTATATATATATATGTGTGTGTGTATGTATGTATGTATATATATATTTATATATATATTCACATATACATATATATATACATATATATATATATATATATATATATATATATATATATATTCACATATACATATACACACACATACACACACACACACACACACACATATATATATATATATATATATATATATATATATATATATATATATATATATATATGCATGTATATATATCTCCCTGGTGATAACGGGATACCCGTTGCTGGGTTTGAGATGTAGATCTGAAAGTGAATATACATGTTGTGCCAACTTCCATTTTCTGGAATTTTCCATTGCATCTATTCAGATAGTGCTTCAGGATGGAAGACATTGTGCTTCCCGGTCTCTCGCTAACATAAGTTGCATTTTTTATTATTATTAGCTTCTAGAGAGAGAAAAAAGAGAGGCTGCTGAGGAAATGACTATTTACAGCTGTTATAGCGATAACAGGAACTTGTTTTGCTGACTTGTTTTAAATGGTTAAAAAGCATGAAGTGTTGTACGTTAAGAAATAAAAAATTGTAATCGTTAACAAATTGCTGTGGTATCCATCCATCTTCTACCGCTTACTCCTTTTCAGGGTCACAGGGAACCTCGGGCACAAGGCGGGGTACATCCTGGACAGGGTGCCAGTCCATCACAGGGCACAATCACATACACACTCACACACCCATTTTTCTGTGGTATATGAGGAACAAAACATATCGGGACGTGCTGTTATTGGAAATGACCTTGTTACTGGAAGTTCATTATACATCCACATAAATGCTTACACATTCATTCAATTAAAATAGCACCACAATACCAAACATGCACATAAGTTGATTTAATTAAAAAAAAATGTGATTTCAAATAATTACTGCCATTGGAACACACACACACACACACACACACACATATATATATATATATATATATATATATATATATATATATATATATATATATATATATTTCTTTTAGCCATAGGGATTTTGAGTCTACTCCCAGATGTGAGGATTTCAAGGATAGAATGAAAGGAGTGACTATGATCTTTAAATATCGCAATTTCCTTTTATTTCCATAAAACGAGGAAATAAATCCTGAAGTGCATGTTGTTTATGCCCAGTGATATTGTTTGTCTGGTTATTTACTTGTGAAACAAATCAATCTATTAGTGATGTGTCCTTCGTGAATGAGTTAACCTCTACGCTGGTTCTTGTAGGTGAAAATTAGGAATCGACTTGCATCTCTAAAGTGCCACAATATCGATCAGTATTCTGCACTATATTTGACTATTTGTGTGTATGTGTGTGTGTGTGTGTGTGTGTGTGTGTGTGTGTGTGTATGATTCTTTGTGTCTGAGCCAGTATGAGGATGCGGTTTTTTATAATGATGTTCACTATATGGCCAAAAGTATGTGGTCACCTGACCATCACACCTAAATGAACTCGTTGAACATCCCATTCCAAACCATAGGCATTAATATGGAATTATCCCCCACCTCCTTTTTTCAGTTTTAACAACCTCCACCTTTCAGGGAAATCTTTCTACAAGATTTTGGAGTGTATCTATCGACATTTCAATTCATCCCAAAAGTGATCACTGGGGTTCAGGTCAGGGCTCTGTGCAGGCCACTGGAGCTCCTCTACACCAAACCTGCCAAACCATGTCTTTTTGTGCACAGGGGCTCAGTCATGCTAGAACAGGAAAGGACCATCCCTAAACTGTTTCCACAAAGGTGGAAGTGTACAATTTTCTAAAATGTCTTTGTATCCTGTAGCATTAACATTAACCTAACCCTTCACTGGAACTAAGGGGCCCAAACCCTGAAAAACAGCCCCAGATCATTATCTCTCCACCACTAAATTTTAATATTGGCACTATGCATTCTGGTAAGTATGGCATCCACCAAACCCAGATCTCCTGGCATCCACCAAACACAGATCTCCTGGCATCCACCAAACCCAGATTCGTCCATCGGACTCGCAGATTGTGAAGCATGACTCTGTGAGTTTGCATGATCTACTGCATCATAGTTGAGCTGTTGTTGCTAGATGCTTCTATTTCACAATATTAGCACCTATAATTGATTGGGTAGAACTAACAGGGTATTCATTTCATGAACGGAATTGCAGCAAAGGTGGCATTCTATGACAGTGTCACGTTTAAAGTTATTGAGGTCTTCTACTTTGACTATGGACATTGCATGGCTATGTGAGTGATTTTATGCACCTGTTAGCAATGGGTGTACCTGAAACCATTGAACTCAATAATTAAGAGGGGTGTCCACATACATTTGGTCATATAGAGTATGTAGTGTAGTGTATTGGAGAGGTGAATTTCAGGACAAATGGGTCATTTTACAGAAACATCCACTCTTGGAGTAGCAATATGTCTTAAAATTTATTTCATTTTTAAACATTTAAACTTAGGTTACAATATTGGTCAACCCTTTGACTTTAGGACTCTACATAAATGGTAGCTCATTGGATTTGATTATTTTTTAAATTTGTACATTGATTTAAAAAATGCTTATGCCACCTTTTTGTCACTGGTGTTACCTTATACTTTTCGCGACAATAAAGACATTTTTACAAATTTTATTTCTCAAATTATTCTACACAGGTATAGAGGTATAATGTCCAGTTTTCCGTCCCCAGCATTTGCGTAAAGCTTACACCTAAAATAGACTGTATAGTCACAACTGAGTTACATATCTGAATTATAGAAAATGTTATTTGTACATTTATACCTATTTGAGTCATAAATGAGGTATTGTTTATTTACCATAAAAGTGTTTGTCCTCATGGTCATGTCTGACGGTTTAGGGGCATATTTTGAGTTTAACCCTGTGAAGCCTGACACATAATAATAATAATAATAACCAGAAAATTCTAGTTTTTTTTTTTTTTTTTTTTTTACATTGAAGTGTTTTTTGGACCCTTTGGCAAAATACAAACTATTTTTTTTAAAATATCATTTACATATATGCTTTTTTTTTTTTTTTAAATCATATTTGATACATCAGGCATTTATGGCAATTTATTGATCACAATGTTTAGTGGATCTCAACCCGGGGGGCTGTGGAGAGATGGGAAGGGGGGCGCAAATTGTTTTCAAGGAAAAAAAAACACAGACAGGGCATCATTTTGGTACTGGGTGTATTTTATAGCTTTTCAAATAGAATGTGCATAAATGAAAAACCCCACGTTCCCTCTGTCTCTGTATTTTCTTTTTGCTGGGGAGAGGCGGAGCTTAACCTGCCTTTTATCTAGCTGTCAGTGCAGACAAGTGTTGTCAACTTCGCAACTTTTCAGACCCCTTTAGTGACTTTTTTGCAAAGAAAAACAAACAAACAAAAAAAAAACGCCTAACAACAAATCTAGCGACTTTTTGGACAAACCTTAGCAACTTTCCAAATGTCGCCAATAATGTCCTGCAACATGCAAAATGTCCCAATTTACATCATTCATATGCGAATGTTTTTTGGAATGCAACATGTTTTACATGTAAAATAGTCCACGTTATTACAGCCTAGTTCTCTTGTTCAAAGTAGTTATAGTGTTCAGAAACATTTTTGATCATTCATGTTCCATACCTGTCCGTTATATAGTTTTATAAAAGTTATTTAAAAATCATAAAAGTTATGAAAAGTAATTCAAAAAAGTACAAAAGCACAAAACTAAAAAAAAAGTCTATCTATCTTTCTATCTATAAAATAATCAATATACCTGGTGCATGTGGCGCGTGCCATGTGATCAGGGAGGTTTGGGGGGGGGCTTTAGTTACCAAAGGTTGAGAAGCTCTGCTGTAGAATGACCCAAACAGTCAGAGAGTAACGAATGAAACTGCTGTATTCCCGTATCTGAGCACGTGATGGCGCTGTGACTCCATCGACACTGCGTGACGCTCCATGAAACGTCGTGACGCAACCTGGCTCTAATTGGTGCATATTGGTGTGACGTCAGTTCCCCGCGCATAGCTCGGATCTGCTTGTTGGCGGGAATTTGGCTTCCGGAAGTAAGCCACTGCACTGGGGTAAGCTGTTGTTTTTTTTCGTTGCTGTTAAATTATCTTTAGCCACTTTGTCTTTACCCACTTGTAGTAGTATTAAAAGATAGTGCGCGTTTGTTATTTTCTAGTAAACAACCTCTGCTAGCAAGAACAGCCGTGAAGTTACTTCATCTTTGCAGCTAGTAGACTTAGCTCAGAAGGGAGGCTGCTAGTTCAGCGCGCGAGCTGTTTCTCCACAACAATAAACAGGTGTTTGTTGTTGTGGCGTAGCTTAAATGATTTTAAATTCCTCCGTGTTTAGGTGTAATCCTGTGCATGAGGTAAAACCTTAACACTCAGAAGATAAATACGGGTTATCTCATCTAACTCGGGGTGTTGTGTAACAGTGAACCCTCTCAGAACCGCAGCACAAATTACATTTCTGAACCTGCACCAGCTGGACACGTGTGTGAACTCATATCTATCACCTTCCTGAACTTTCCATCACTGAAGTCAAACCATTTTAACTGTATTAAAGCAAGACGCTACACGATCAGACAAACAACAGCAACAACAACGTACATCACAGTCATTCTTTGTCAGTTGGTTACAATATTATTATGTGCTGGAATTTTCTCAAAAATGTACTTGTTAATGAAAATGAGGCCTTGTGTAATTAAATACTTATAAAAATTCAATTGGCATGAAACCAAAAGCCTGTCCAAAAAAAAAAGTGACCTGTCAATCAGTCATAACTCAATAACTATACAAGAACTCTAACAGCATTGTTATTGGTTTGATTTCTGTGTTCTTCACCACAGTAATGTAATATTTAGTGAAATCACACTCAGCAGGGGATTTTGATGATGGTACATCTAGATAACTGTCACTTTTGTGTTTTATAATCAACGTAAAAGCAGTAACGTATGCATGTACTGTACTTATGTTTTCCTTTTTTTGGTATTTATTGGGCAGAAAATCATCATGCTGTTCTCAGGCAGGAGGAAGAAGGTGACACTGAATCAGCAGAATGAGCTGTATGGCCATTGTCTGCAGTTCTATTGTCAACCGCCACTGGAGAACATCTCTCTGACCGAGTTCGAGGCCTTTGCCGTGGACAGGCTGAAATGTAAGATCCTCCACACAGGGAGTGTGTTTTCTGAAACCGTGTTACCATCCCTGTTGGAGATAACACCGTAATAGCCTTGTCGTAATTCTTATTCTTATAGTGCTGAAGGCGGTGGAGAACCTTGGGGTGAGCTATGTGAAAACCACAGAACAGTACAAGAAGAAGCTCTATGCCGAGTTCTCCAGTCTCGGTTTCCCACACAGAGAGGAAGCGGTGAGGAAATGTTTCCTTCCAATTAGACATGATCTACTGATATAAACATTGCGTAATGCCATCCCTTCCACCCCGAGAGCCCGGATAATTTGTCCCTGTGCCATCATGGGAATTCAAACCTGTGATCTCCCACTAACAGGGTGAACACTGTTCTGTTGGATATTTGAGTGACACGCTTATGGTTTCTAGGGAGAAATGATACAAAGCACAGTAATGTAACGAATGGGTGCATGGATATTTCAGTCTGTTGCCTAAATTAATAGCACGCACTCTGGCATATTAATAAACTTTAAGTAAGGTGACAGTTTTGCGCCCCTTAAATTGGGATCGCCGACCAATAAAAGTTTAATAATTTTTTATGCATAATTTATTGTTTAGAATGTTAAGCTCTTCACTAGTGGTGTTTAACATTCGGCTTTGATTGATTAGGATGACTCAAGCTCGAGCAAAAATCTAACTGTGCCCACGGAATTTGAGAAACGAAGGAAAGATCACATCTCTCATTTTATCCTCCGCCTGGCATACTGCCAAACGTAAGTGCAGTTCTTTTCTCTGTTTTTTTTTTGTTTGTTTGTTTTTTTGGAAGTGGCCAGGGAGCGTGTTTATATTGAAGGAATGGTGATGCGTTTAGTGATTCTGGTGCTAATTAGTTTGATTGGTGGTGTATTTCCATTTATTCCCATGAGAAGATAGCAGTTGTGTGTCGCTCACATCACCGAGACAAACCATCTCACTGCACAAGATCCAAAATACAGCTCTACCTCTTACTTGTGTTCATTCAACCAAAAACGTCCATGGTACACTTTTACACTGTTTTTCTCTCATGCCAGTTGTTCTTTGCAGTGTCTGGTGTTTGCATATAGAATAACCAGTGGTAATTACCTATAGAGTCACTATGCTTAAATGCAATTTTTGCATTACTTCTATATTAAAGAAATTTTTAAACATAAAGTGTCAATAAAACACACAAGTTGGAGTAAGTAAAAGTACTCAGAAGTGCTACTACAAAAGCTAGTCTTAACGCAGACATACTGAATGACGCAAATGATAGAAGATGCCAGACGTTATACATCAAAGAAGACTAACTTTATAATATTATATGCAATAAAGCCTAAATCTGCTTTCAGGGAGGATCTCAGGAGGTGGTTTATCCAGCAGGAGATGGATCTTTTCCGCTACCGTTTCAACGAGCTTCAGTCGAAATACAAGACTGAATTTCTACACAAAAATAATCTGAAATATGACACGGTAAGGCCATTTTTCTTCCACTGGCTCTTATTCCCTCAGGGTTCAAGGATAAAAAAAAAAAAAAAACCTTCTGTAGGAGTCAGCGTGTACCTCATACTTCAAACCTCATACCCTGTGCTGTAGTGCTGTGTATGTTCTAGAGAAAACCAGAGAGACACTTTGAATGCATTGAATATCATTTTAAACTTTGGCCAGATCTGCGTATGGAGATTAAATTAGAGGAGAAAAAGGGTGCTAAAGAATGTGTTGTTTATTTAATGTAATTTTCCGTGCATAAAATACCACTGTTAAGACCACACACAAAGAACTATGTGGTGTGATGACCTAAATTACTTTCTGAATTACAGAGACGCTGTAACTACAGAAACAGATCTCTTATAACCTATCACTCTGTAATGTGAAGGTTAATGTATAAATAGAAATATTTAATATTGGATAATAGGAATGCGTCATAATTTTGGCCACTGAAAATCATAAAAATGTTTAACGGTAATGCTTGTTTGCTTTGTTCTCTTGTGCAAGACGTGTTCAAACCATTTGAGCAGCAACAGATACACGGTGAAAGTGTCGGCCATGTGGAAGGATTTCGTAATGTCCGAGTTACGTTAAACAAGTGATTTGTACTCACTGTTTCGGCAAAGTATCAAGCAGTCCACACTGGATTTCGCAAAAACAATAGAGTTTTTTTGTTATTGTTGTGGCAGAAAATGGTTGACTTTGCTGTGGCTTTTTTCAAAATTTGTCAGGTGGTTTACTGTGCACCGTCTTTCACAGTGATGTTTGTTGGTAAATGAGACCTTTTTGCTGTACTCGTTTTTGACACACGCGAATCAAAAGGGTCTTTGGCTGAATGCATGTTGTGATGTCACATGGCGCATTGTGATGGTGTCACATGACGCGTCTTAGCCCAAATCTGTGGAAAATATGCGGAAAATATGAAAAACCCCACACTCTGGTGTCGAGAAACTTCCATTGGCTAATATACTTTTTACTTGTTGCTGTTCATTTCGAGGTAAAGTGTTCAGTTCAATTAATTGGTTGTGTACAATATGAAAAATGACATTAGTGGAATATAATGTAATAATTTTATCTGTCAGCTTAATTTTGTGTAATTGAAAGTCAATATTAAAAGACTTTTCCCTAAATTACATTGCAGTTTAAAGAAAAACCCCAAACCTGTTTCATTAAATAAAAAAACCCAAACTTTTTCTGGTTTTTAGTTTCTGTTCTTGTCTCAGTGTATCCTGAATTTTGGTTTCAGCCAGGAAGTTTCGTCACTATTTGTAATATTAGTACTAATGGCTTGTCTTAATTATAGGCATCAGGTTGCTTTGATTGTTGTAATGACTTGTGTATTTATTGCACATTTTTAATGTTTTACTTAACCACTGTTTCCATGAAATCTGTACTAGGAATATGTATCACATATCTAGCACCTCAGAATATGCAATCATTGATCAGATGTATGACAATGTCACATCAGAAACAAATCAATACAATTTGATACTGATGTGGTGCAGTGTGGGATTTTACTGCTACAGAGACTTGTATTATAGCAACAATACCTGAAATATTATCACCTGTTTCCCAGCTCATCTCATGCACCTAGTAACTGAAAAGCACAGCCAGTCCTCTGTATTTGATGTTTTCACCAGGTGGCGCTGTGGACTCATAGACGGCTGATTGGATATAAGCAGCCACTGGGGAGTGTCTGAGGGGTGAATTGAAAATGACTCTTCATTATGCAGAGCTTTGATGCTGTGGGATTAATGGTCATCCTTCTGCTACATTTGAATTGAAATACATTTAATATGTCTTAGATGCATTTGTTTTTGTCGCGGTGTTTGATGCTTCTTGTCTGCTTAGATTTTCCCTTAATGTCGGATTTGTTTTTTTTTTATCTTCCCTTTGACAGATAAGTCCAGATGAAAAGGATAATCTAAAAGAACAGCTCATGAGCTCCAGCTTCGGGTTCAGTGGGACCACTGTTGCTGAGCAAGACTTCTACAAAGTACGACTTACTGCAGCACATTTGTGCAAAGCCGTTAAAATGATAATAAAATATATTTCATGTTGGTTTTTGTGTTTAGCCTTAAGCTTCTCTAAATATTTGTCTAATACTTGTCTAATATTTAGAAATGCCTTTCATATATATATTTTTTTTGTATGTCCCATCATGCTCAGTTTCTTTTACATATTATTTTTAATGTTGAAATTGCCTGCAGGGTTTACATTCCTGGAACACGATACGTGAAGGCGAAGGATGTCTTCTGATGACTAAATTTATGAAGAAATGCTTCTGTTCTATTTAATCAGAGCCTCCAGCTGTGTGAAGAAAGCCTGGCTCATAAACAATTACGATTTTATTTTGGTCCAGGTCCCGTTCCAAGACGCTCTGGATTTAGTGCGGACGAGGAAAGTGTACTTGAAGGGTGGCTATGCCTACATTCCTCACCAGGACATCGTCACTATAGTTCTCAATGATTTCCGTACCAGGCTCTCCAAAGCACTCGCAGTAAGTCACTGATTTATTTGGACTGTGTTCATTATATGGACACTGAATAGAACTTGGGAACTTTGTGTGTGAGGTGAACAGTACAAATATTATTTTTGTTCTGGATTAACTAATTAGCTAGGCCTTTTTCAGTCTGGGCTGTGCTGGTGGCTCAGTGGTTAATTGTAAGTAGCTTTGATTAATAAAAAAAACAAACACACAAGCAAAAAAAATCCATGGGAATAAATGGAAGACCATGCTGCCTTATAGTTGGGAATTAAGAGGTCTAATTATACTTTAAGAGAGTTCATGCTGAACTTACTTTTGTTTACATTTATTCACTTAGCAGACGCTTTTATCCAAAGCGACTTACAAATGAGAAAGATACAAGCAAAGCGATATCAAGCAGAGAACAATACAAGAAGTGCTACCATACAAGATCTATTAATTGAATTCCAGAAGAAGCAAAGTGCAGAGTAGAGGTGTAAGTGCATTTTTTTTTATTTTTTTTTTATCATGAGTTGGTTAGGTGTTCATAGAAGAGGTGGGTCTTTAGCTGTTTTTTGAAGATGGTGAGAGATTCTGCGGTCCGGATCGAGATTGGAAGTGCATTCCACCACTGAGGAACAGTTAGTGTGAAGGTTCTGGAAAGGGACCTTGCGCCACGCTGAGTTGGAACTGCTAAACGTCGGTCGCTAATCGATCGCAGATTGCGAGAGGGAACGTAAGCCTTCAGGAGAGAGTTGAGGTAGGAGGGTGCTGTTCCTGACAAGGTCTTGTAGGTGAGCATCAAGGCCTTGAACTTGATGCGGGCAGCTACAGGAAGCCAGTGGAGGGAGATGAAGAGGGGTGTGACATGGGTTCTCTTGGACTGGTTGAAGACGAGGCGCGCTGCAGCATTCTGAATCATCTCAAGGGGTTTGATGGAGCTGGCTGGGAGGCCTGAAAGCAGTGAGTTGCAGTAGTCCAGTTTAGAGATAACAAGAGCCTGGACTAGAATCTGTGTAGCCTGTTTGGTGATGTAGGGTCGGATTTTCTTGATGTTGTAATGTTTACAGGCATGTATTAATAAAAATATCCAATAAACTCCAGTAAATTAATTTAGAAAATATGTGATTAACATTTCTACAAGTGCCAGTATTTCTGCTTGTCTTCCAACAATGCAGATATCTTAGTACTTACATTATGAATCACATTAAAATAAAAAATACATGTATTGAATGAATAAAATGTTAAAATTATTGATATTACTTAAAATATCTATTTTTACAACAGAACAGAAGCTCAACTGATCCATAATGAGATTTATTTTATTATCGATTTTATCGATTAGTTGTTGCAGCTCTACAGGAAACTGTGCCAATCCCAAAAACTCAGGTACATGGTGGATTTTTATGCGATTCTGTATTAATGCGCAGTAAACAGTTAAATAATAATAAAAAAAGGAAGACGCATTCAGCACATTTCCCATATATAATCCTTTCACAATCATCTGTCTAATGTCCGCATGGCCAAAACAATGTACTTAATTACTTTCTTATTATCATCGCTATTAGCATTATTTGTAATGTGTTAGATTTTACATTTCATCGTAGGCTTGTTTATTCTTTTTGGATAGAAATCTTTGTCCTCTTTTCTCTTAGACGTCTTGGCCATTTTTGGCCTAACTTTTTCGTTGGCATCCCTAAATAAATAAAGCAGAAGGATGTTAAATATATACTTGTCTGGTGTGTAAGTCTAACGTACGTGCATAGATTTTAATGCACGTTAATGAACACGAAACATTCTCCATTTACCATGGCAGAAAGTGAGGGAGCATGAGAGATTGGGAGGAAGTGGTTGGGGGTTCCAGGAAGTGTCTGTTATTGGAGAGTTCAGAACATTTGTGCAGTTCATTGCAGATTTACATATCGATTGGCTCATCTCTCGTTTTATTGGCGAGAGGGGAAAAATTGCTCTTTTGGCGTATTTTTGAATGATAACTCATACGAGTACATACAGATGTGTCAAATGGGTACGGTTTGATAGATCTGGTAATGTAATTAGGGCTGCAATGAACAATTATTTTCATTATCAATTAATTGGTTGGGGGCAAACTTTCAGTACCATTTTTTTTTCCGTTTATTTAAAATAAAATCCACAAACTGAATGTTACAAATATAAACTTGAGACTAAAACTTTACACAACTGTTTGTCTAATTATATAAGACTGAAAAGAACCCAATACACACACACACACACACACACACACACACACACCAGAATATATATTATTCATTTAGGACTGTAGTTTAATTCTGTGCTTTTTGTGCATCCATAAAAATAATGCATAAATACTTGTATATAGAATAAACTAAGTATATAAACAGTAAACTGAAGAAAGTCATTGTCGGTGACTCTGGGTATCTGGTAAAGGGTTAGGGCATAGCGGCGTCACATTACGTGTGTATGACGGCATGCACCGTTGACTAGGAAGCGGCTTATACTTCTGGTTAGTAAAAAAACTGCTAGTGTTCCTTTTAAGACGATATTACCTTTCTAAAATCCATACACTAGACGGTAGAGTACACAGTGCATAGTGTAAGTGTACTGTACTTCATTTGGGACACAACTTTAGTTACAGCTAACAGAAGTAACGCAGTGAGTAAATCTCCCCCGTGCTGCGCGCAGACCAACTAATCGATAGTGATATTCATTGACAACGATTTTCATAATCGATTATTATCGGTTTTATCGATTAGTTGTTGCAGCTCTAAATGTAATATGACTGACAAATGTCTCTGGTTATCGTGGCGTTGTAATCTCTTGTAAGGATGATATTGTCCTATCACATAAACCTACTGCATGATGAATAATAATAAGTCCACATCGATAACAGACTCTTTTTGCTTTTGATGAAAATGATTTAAATTTTTTCATTTAAAGTTAAGCGTTTGAATGTATTCCAGCACGTGGTATATAATAATGAGCTATTCGAGTATAACTAGAGCTGCGTCGATACCGTCATGTTCTGGATCCATCTGTGTTGTGAAGTTTGCTGGCAGAATGTTGTACAACTGGCAGACGTGGATGTATGAGGGGGATGGATTTCTTCACAGCTTGGCAGATGACACTTTATTTATTTCCTTGTTCTTCCTCCAAACATCAAATCAGACTGTCAGTCGGAGTTAACATGAGCCAGTTAATGTGTTTCTTGTACTCGTTTGAATTGGTGCTATTCAGTGAAATTCAGTTGGCCCATTACACACTATATTGTCATTTGTACGTCATGTAAGATAAAAGAATCTGCCAGAACGCATAAATAGAAATGTAAGTGTGTAAGGTGAAATTCACACTTCTTATGAGCCACCGGTCTTTTAGGGTTTTTTGTGACTTCGAACGCTAAGAGAAAATGGAACGTGTCGATCATCATGACGGGCAGGTCTGTGTATCAGGCTTGGATTGAGATGCTGTGAAGGTTGAAAATCTATTGACACCTGATGTGAAGGTCATCACCTCCAGCTTCACCGTCTTACTCGGCCTGCTGGAAGAAACAATTAGAGACTCAGGCTGTGGACCTTCATGTGTCCGCTTCAGCAAACACACACCAGTGTAAAAGTAGAAAGTGTGAGAATGTATTTTTTTTTTGTGTAATTGAGCTTTTTTTTGTGTGTCTTTATTGCTTTTAGTGATTTAGTAAGTTCATATCGAGTTCACAGCATCGCAAAGCGCTATGAGACTGTAATTAGTCTTTTTTTTGCGATGAATGAAGTCAAACCACAAGCAGCAAAGTGGAAGGAGATCTAATCAAAATCTCAGAGTTTAGTATTATTTTGGTGTTGGTGTGACAATATTTAGTTGTTTTACTGTTATTTATTTATTTATTTATTAATTTTTTTACAAAAATGTTGCATACATTTGTTTTGATAAGAATATGATTCATTTTCAGGATTTGAGCTTATAACATTCTATGGGCTTGTGATGTCAAATGTGATGTCAGCAAAACCGATCAATCGTTCGAGTATTATCATTGAAAATAAGAACGAGGTGGCGTGAACTGCATCTTCACTCACAAACAGTATGTCGACCCTGCCAAGAAAATGTGCGTGGCTCAGTGCTCAGCGTTTGCAAAACTGAAGTGCATTCACATGCTAGTTTCTCTGTTCACTTCACTGCTCCACTCTTGTGAATACTGTTTGTTTGTTTAGGAAACCATATTGGACAATGATGGGCGCACGGTGGCTTAGTGGTTAGCACGTTCGCCTCACACCTCCAAGGTCGGGGGTTCGATTCCCGCCGTGACCCTGTGCGTGCGGAGTTTGCATGTTCTTCCCGTGCTGCGGGGGTTTCCTCCGGGTACTCCGCTTTCCTCCCCCAGTCCAACAGTCCAAAGACATGCATGGTAGGCTGATTGGCCTACCAACGATCTCAATGAAATGTAACTTTGGTGAACATTCCGGCTTCAGCTCGGCTAGCGTCGTCGTTTTATCTCTGTATGTTTAACTGTGAGGTGATGTATTATGTGTATTGTTCAGGAGAGCTACACTATATGGCCAAAAGTTTTTGGACACCGGACCATCACACCCATATGTGCTTGTTGAACATCCCATTCCAGATGAAGTCTTGCACTAGATTTTGGAGCGTGGCTGTGGGGATTGGTGCTCATTCAGCCACAAGAGCATTACTGAGGTCAAACATTGATGATTGGTGCGGAGGTCTGGGGTGCAGTCAGCGTTCCAGTTCATCACAAAGGTGTTCAGGGGTTGAGGTCAGGGCTCTGTGCAGTCCACTCGTTCTTCCAGTCCTCGCCGAGCCATGTCTTCGTGGACCTTAAACTCATTATGTTTAAAAACACATAACAAATGAACACATTTGTATTGCAGAAATCAATAAGGAGTAGGGTTTACTTTCTTTCTCTGGTCATTGTCTGCCTGGCAGCTATGAATAAAACACTAATAGCCTGGACGTTTTTATCACTGTTTTGAAGATTTAAAAGCTGCGTCCCTAAGAGAGATTATGTTTTGAGTAAGGCGTTATATGTTCGAATTGAAAGAAGCTTTAAAATTCACATTGAGTTGTTCGTGTGTCCTTGATAAATATACAGGAGATCTGATATGCGTATGCACTCGTACCTACACAACCTGAGCACAGCAGCTTACAGCAATGATCGACTTCCATCAAACCGCTGTTAAATCTCACTCTTGTGAAAGTCACTGCGGATAAAGTGGTTCAGTCAGTCAGTATTGGATATCCTGTGAAAAGGTTACCTGACATATTGGAGCTGTCATTGGACGAAAATATAATCTAAAGCTGAGCCTTGTTTTGAGTTCTTTACTGTATCTGGCTGAGTTGTCTAGTTTCCTTGTTGCAATGATGTTAACATGATTTTGTTTTAGAGGCTTCTCAAATGTAATTTGGGTGCAGAATGATATTGATCTGTGTTGATACTCATGTTTTTAGCAGCGCTCCAGGGCTGATATTTATCGACGTAGGAAACTATAAGTAAATCCCATGACATTGCATACTTCTGTTTCCTTGGCAAGGTTTTTTTTTTTTCCTCGAACAGTGGTCACCTTGAGTATAGAAATTTAGCTCTTAAAGTAAATTCTCTAATGGTACAGGCTCTTGCTGTTTTGGAGCATACCATGACAGAGATGATTAATATGTTTGAGAATTACGCTGAGCCTACAGAACGTGAAGGATGTCCATTAGGGATGCCTACCCAGGTGAAACCAGGTGAAGTCTGTGCTCTGTAATTGCTTTCATCCGTTATATCCACTTTGGTTAGTGAAGATGAAGGATAGCATACAGGCTAAGGAAGAGGTTTTAAGGATTGAGACATTGAATTGTGTATGACCTAGAACAGTCTCGAGAAAGATTTAAGTGCCTTTGAATGGGAATGATGGGTGTCATGTATGCTGCCTTGTATGCTGAGAATGAAAAAAATAAAACCTTTTATTGCTATTCTAGACACGGTGAGTTGACTGTATTGGCAGGTCAAAGGTCAGGGCTGACATGAATTGTCCAGATCCATAAGCTGCCTAATAGTCATTTGACTGTTGACTGGGGGTAGAGGGCTATAATACAAAAGCATCTCTAATGATTTTGTACACTACAGGCCAGGCATGCATAAACGACATTTGAGAAAATAAGTACACCTTTTGGAAATTGTTGGTTGCTTTTTTGATCTATTTGGACAAGCAAATATTTGATCATCTTTGAAACATTGCCTCTTAATCAAGTTGATATACTTGAACAAACCCACAAGGAAAATTTGCTTTT
Source organism: Ictalurus furcatus (assembly GCF_023375685.1). NCBI lineage: Eukaryota > Metazoa > Chordata > Actinopteri > Siluriformes > Ictaluridae > Ictalurus > Ictalurus furcatus. The sequence continues at coordinate 27,294,090 of NC_071257.1, read as the reverse complement.
TCAATCATTTATTCAACAGAAATATCGATAGATGCCATATTCTTCTTTGGAAAAGTAAATACACCCTTGGCTTCAGAAGCTAGTATTTCCCCCTTTAGCAGAAATAACTTCTTGTAGGAGTTTTGCAAAATTGTCCTCTAGGCTTGCTGGAATTTTTGACCACCCTTCCATGCAATATTCTTTCAGTTGCAAGATGTTTGAGGGTTTTCTTGCATGCACTGTCCGTTTCAAATCCCGGATGACATTTCAATGGGATTCAAATCCGGGCTTTGACTAGGCCATTCCATAATCCTCCATTTCTTTTTTCTGCACCATTCCTTGGTGGATTTGCTAGTGTGCTTCATGATCATTATCCTGTTGAAAGGGCCACTTTCGGTTCAACTTTCAGACAGATTTCCTCACATTATCTTCAAGCACTCTTTGATATGATGCAGAATTCATATAGAGCACATTATTCCAAAATGCCTGGTCTTTGCCTATATGCTCGTTGGCAAACTGTAGTCTTGCAAAGGCTTTTTCCTCCCATGCAGGTCAAACAGAAATCTCTTTCTGATTGTAGAAGCATGCGCTTTGACACCAACTGTTGCAAGACTTACTATCAGATACTTTGGTGAAATTTTGGGGTTCTTGGAGTCGACTTTTTGGGCGCATGGTGGCTTAGTGGTTAGCACATTCGCCTCACACCTCCAGGGTCCGGGGTTTGATTCCTGCCGGGGCCATGTGTGTGCGGAGTTTGTATGTTCTCCCCGTGCTGCGGGGGTTTCCTCCGGGTGCTCCGGTTTCCTCCCCCAGTCCAACAGTCCAAAGACATGCATGGCAGGCGTGTCTAAAGTGATTGGCTTTAGATACATGATTGGCGTGTCTAAAGTGTCCGTAGTGTATGAATGGGTGTGTGAGTGTGTATGTGAGTGTGCCCTGCAATGGACTGGCACCCTGTCCAGGGTGTACCCCGCCCTGTGCCCGATGTCCCCTGGGATAGGCTCCAGGTTCCCCCGCGGCCCTGAAGAAGGAGTAAGCGGTAGAAGATGGATGGATGGAGTCGACTTTTTGCGTCAGACGGTCTGCTGTTGGGTTGAATTTGCTGGGATAGCCTGGACAAATTCAGCCATTTGAAATCTGCACCACAGGTTATTTTCCTTACAGTGCAATGATGTATTTCAAATAATTTGGAGATCTTTTTATCGTGGGCATCCACTCGTAGGGTTGGCAGTTTCATTCCCAGCCCACATGATTCCACATGCCGAAGTGTCCTGAACCCCAAGTTGCTCTCGATGGCAAATTAGCGCCTTGCATGGCAGCTCTGCTACCATTGGTGTGTGTGTGTGTATGAGAATGGGTGAATGAGAATCAGTGAAGCGCTTTGGAACCGCTAAGTTTAAAAAATAAAAAGCGCTATATACGTGCATACCATATACCGCAACCTTTTTTCTGAAGGCTTTACAGAACTCTTTAGATCCTGACATGATGACACCACACACCTCAATAGCAAAGGGAACACCAGACAGTAGATATGAGAGAGGTATAAATAAGACCGGTTCTACCTGCACTCCATAAACAGGTTCTAATCACTGGCACCCAAACTTCAACACCTGATTCTAATTATATGAATTTGAAGGTGTGATAAATGTAGGGGTGTACTTACTTTTTCCATGTGACTGATCTGTTTTCCATTTAAATTTTGAAAATTACTACAAATGTCATCACAAAAAAAAGCATTGCAGGGGACTGGGATGGCCATGGCAGGACCTTGATTTTGTGGTCAGTAAACCATTTTTGTGTTGATATTGATGTATGTTTTGGATCATTGTCCTGCTGGAAGATCCAAACACGGCCCATTTTAAGCTTTCTGATAGAGGCAGTCAGGTTTTCATTTAATACCTGTTGATATTTGGTGCCATGTATCCTAACAATGATTTTTTGGCCACTCGAACCATCCTCTTCACAGTGCGTTGAGACTATAAAGACACGGGTCCAATTCCAGGTTGATTCATAACATTTCCAGTTGACCGGAACTTCTTAATAAAACAAAGGCAACTTGATTAAAAACACACCCATATGAAAAACGAATTGCCCCCTTAAACTTAAAATCTGTTTGTGCCACCTTAAGCAGCAATAACTGCAACCAAACGCTTCCAATAACTGGAGATCAGTCTTTCACTTACTTCTAGGACTAGGATTTACTCCTATGCTTTGGATCATTGTCTTGCTGCATGATCCAGTTGTGCTTGAGTTTCAACTTACGTACTTTCAACTTAGACCAGACATTCTCCTTTCAGATTTTCTGCTAGAGAGCAGAATTCATGTTTCCCTCAGTTATTGCAAGTTGCCCAGATCCTGAAGCAGCAGAGCATCCCCACATCATCACACTTCCACCACCATGCTTGACCGTAGATACAAAGTTCTATTTGTGGAATTCTATGTTTGGTTTATGCCAGATGTAATGGTACCCCTGTCTTCCAAACAGTTCCACTTTCGACTCCTCAAGCCACAGAACATTCTCCCAAAAGGTTTGAGGATCATCAAGGTGTGTTTTTGCAAAATTCAGATGAGCCTTAATGTTCTTCTGGGTTAGCAGTGGTTTTCACCTCGCCTCTCTTCCATGGATGCCATTTTTATGCAGAGTCTTTCTGATAGTGGAGTCATGAACAGTGACCTTTATTGATGCAAGAGAGGCTTGTAGATCCTTTGATGTTGTCCTTTGCTCTTTTGTGACTTCCTGGATGAGTCGTTGCTGTGGTCTTGGGGGGAATTTTGGCAGATCGGCCACTTCTGGGAAGGTTCTCTACTGTCAAGTGTTTTTTTTTTTTTCTTTTTTTTTTTTTTTTTCTTTTTTTTTTTTTCCTCCATTTGGCGATTTTTTTTTTTTTTTTTTTTCTCCATTTGGCGATCTAGTCCAGCTACATCCCATTACGAATGCAGTTTCATTGACTTGAGGAATTAGTAACTATGGGGACAAATACGTTCTCACACAGGTTCAATTGGTATTGAATCACTTTTAATAATAACATTGCCATTTAAAAACTGTATTTTGTGTTTACTCAGGTTGCCATTTACTCAGGTAGTTTTATCTTAGATTTTGTTTTAATTTTATAAACAGTTTGGTATGAGAAATGCACAAAAACAGAAGGAATCAGGATGGGGCAAATACTTTTTCCATAGCACTGTATATGCTTGGGTTGGGTTTTTTTTTTTTTTTGGTTTTCATTTCCATGTCACTAGTATGTTGCATTTGTGAAAAGTAAACATAAACCAAAATTTTTACAGATCCCCCAAAAAGACCACTCTATGGTCAGGAACAGTGTTAGAAGCTGTTCGTGTATCTTAAGCTTAAAACTCACGCTCAGAAAATGCCACTTCAAGCAAGGTCATAAGCAGCTTACATTACGATAAGCGCCTCTATGAATAATGATGAACTAGTCACATGGTTCTCCACACGAGTAACATGGATTCATTTAAAAGTTGAACAGTCTTTAAATCTCCAACACTGAGGAACTTTGGAAAAACTCTGAGAAAACATTTCTGAATAACCGACTGTGGCTAAAAGCAAAGTTTTAGATCCATGAAGATTTATTGATAACTTATTGAACGGACCTTCCACATGTCCAGAGATGGATAAGCAGCTGCTGTTAAGAAGAATGTCTGCCCCTATTTTGCTAATCCGCTGTAGTGATGAGCTGTATTGAGCTTTGGATTATCACTGTGTGAAAACAAGCAGGAAAGTCATCTTCCCTTTGTTGACAGAGACAACACTGTCTTGATAAGCAATCAGTAATACGGAAATTGACCTGACAAGATTAACAGTCTTGGACCATGAAGGGATATCTGTCTAACACAGATGAATCAGATGGAGATGACAGACCCACAACACATCAGCAAGGGGTTCTTTTAAAATTTGAGAGCACAATGCACTCTTTATATGTTTATTTAAATGTAATTATTTGTGGGATTTTGGTCCTGTCTGAATTAGTCACGTCAATAATTTTTACAGACTGAAAACATAATGTCGTATTTTACCATCGATTCATTAATTACACAGGTAGATGTTGACCTGCTTTGACCTTCGTGTCTGTTGCAGCTCCTCCACTGCCCATAGGATTACCCTGCTCATCATTCAGCCTTGCCAGCATGCTCAATGCAGCCAAAACCATACAGGCCTCCCCAGTGACTAAGGCTGTAGCGAGCCCCACTGGCACTGTTAATGCACACTCAGTGCCACTGATTCCATATGGTTCCCACCTGTTCCACCTAATACCACTGAGGCATGATTTGTCTAACACAACCAGAGCCATATAGACCTTCCCAGTGACTAAGGCTGTGACAAGCCCCACTGGCACCGTTAATGCATGCTCAGTGCCACAGGTTCCATATGGCATAGATCAGTCGCAGGGGTGCCACTGCTCAACCACGTTTTGATCCTTTAACCCCAGAATGTCAACTAGTGGAAGAGCAGTGGCAAGGATGTCTCCCTGTCACCCCCTACAACTAGGCCTCAGGTTAGGTGTTACTACCCAAACACTCCTCCTTTCTTATCACCCAGAGCCAAAAGCTGCTCTTTGTTGGCCTCTTCTCCCTGGTCTTTCAGCCTCTTCCTCTCAAAGGCAGCTTCTACTCCCTTCTCCCATGGCACAGTTAGCTCGATGAGGAGCACAGTCTTAGCACCACTGGACCACATCACTATATCAGGGTCGAGACTTGTGATGGTAATCTCACTATGGAACTGGAGCTTCCTGCCAGAATTGACTCTCATTCTCCAGTCCTGGTTGAAAGGAACTAAGCTTGATGGAACTTGTGGTGTGGCGCTTGTGTTGCCCCATCTTCTCTGACAAATTGGATGTGCTAACGCACTGGTGGAGGATGACCTCTACACATGACCTGTGTGCACCCCTCTTGCACCTCGGCCAATCTGCTCAGGACTCGATCGTGTTCCCATCTGTAGTGCCCTTGGGAGAGTGCAATCTTGCAGCCTGACTAGATATGCTGGAGACTTGCATTTGGACTGCTGCAGAGGGGGCCGCATTCTTCCAAGCCATAGCACTGGTGCAGGTTCTGTGGACAGGGGAGTGTGTTGTATGTTGCCCTGATGTAGCTTTGCCGGTGGGATTTGATATAAAATGACCAGTAGAAATCACCCCACTACATAATGCACTCTAAAACATGATCATGGCCTTATGTAGCTCTTATGTACTGATATAATGTCTGTTACTCATAATATAAATTTCTGAACTTCATTCATTCATTCATTTCAAGTTCACATAGTTTACCATAAACCTACCATTATTTACCTATTTACTTCTTGTTGAACTTGCATACTTAAGTGAAAATTCTGGCCTTAATTTAAATAAGTTGATCTATTTTTTTTTTTTGTTTGTTTATTTTAATTTTTTTCCTGTTGCCTTTTTTCTTCTTCAGGAAGCACTTTTTTCTATTGTCTTCTACTGAAACCAAAACAAAACCAAATTTTGGCTGAATTTAAAGTGCAGGACAATGAAATATTTAAAAGCTTAAAATGACTTTTCAGAAAAGAGATAGTGAATCCATCATAATTAATACAGATGTCCTACCACAGCATAACTTATCCCCCCCCCCCTTTTTTCCAATTGGTGTGAATGAGGAATTCCTTAGTAGTCACTTCATTACACATCCTGCTATCAAAATTTCACGTTATATATGTGTATATATGATATCAGCATTCTTTCAGTACAACCATTTGGTAGACTTTTTTTTTTCCTGCACCTTTTTTCTTCCTTCCAAGCAGCACTTGAGATTAAACCAGGCTCATATGTCAGAAATTAAACGGGGCTGGAAAAGCTTGTATCCTGAGTGGCTGGCATTGTGTTTACACACAAGCTCTAACGATCCTTCTTATTTCTAAAGAATCCTGGTGCTCACATCAAACCGCACGTAATCCGACTAACTGAAAACACTGACAGTCTTGTTGAGAATATTGCGAAATGTCATTTGATGCAAATGCACTGGAGTTCCAGGCCAAGTAGCAGAAATGCGGTGTTGCCACTAAAACTTGGCACCACAGTATGCTGAGTGCTTTATAACTGATCCACGCTGGAAAAACGTGTACAGTTCTATACCTTGCCCTCAATTTGAAGAAACAAACTCTTCAGCACTTTTGTGCACTTTTATAAATGGTTAATTATTTACTATTCAAACATAACAGGTTCATATATTTTTGCCAGTCACAAATTTTGGCATCAACTAAATTGCATCATTTTCTTTTTCTTCAAGCAAACAAAGCCCTTCAATTAAGGAAAGAAATTTTCTTTTCTCTTAATCGTCCCTGGTCAGCGCTTGTGTAACTGATTTTAAAAAAAAAATCATCTGCACAATGCTGCTGATTGAGTTTTCTATTACTAATGAAGTGCACAAAATTCTGCAGCTGTCTTTACAAAAACAAGCAAATTGCAAATAGTCCAAATTATAGTGTGTCAATTTAATAATTTATGTTCCTATTTCTCACCCTAGACAACCAATCAAAATAAATTAGATGTAAGCTTTTTTTATTGCCTAATTTATATGACAGCAGAAATGCTGACCCTTCCTCTGATTGCTGTTTTGACTGGAAAATTCAAAAGAAATAAATGTCCCTATTAAAAATACACAGTGATAACAGAATAGACAAGACCTCATCAAGCAAAGTTTTTAGGAGAATGATTCTAGTGTGCTGTCCCACAGCATGGAAACTGAAAACCTTTATGGATGGGGGGGGGGCTAAACAGGTCACTACAGTAAATACTCTGCCCATTCATTCAATTATCCAATTAGCCAATCATGAAGCAGCAGCACAGTTCATAAGATCATGCAGATACAGGACGAGAGCTTCAGTTAATGTTCACATCAAACTTGAGAGTAGGCAAAAAATGTGATCTCAGTGACTTTAACTTTGGCATGGTTGTTCGTACCAGGCTGATCTCCTGGGATTTTTTATGCACACGAGTCACTAGAGTTCACACCGATTGGTGTGGAAATACATGCAGTTAGCGGCAGTGTGGAAAATCCTTGCTGATGAGAAAGGTCAGAGGAAAATGGCCAGACTGCTTCAACCTAACAGGAAGTCTACAGCACCTCACATCGCTCTGGAATCACTCTTTACATCTGTGGTGAGCAGAAGAGCATCTCAGAATGCACAACCTTGAGGTGGATGGGCTATAACAGCAGGAGACTCTCCGCCATGAACAGAAATCTGAGGCTACAGTGAGCACAAGCTCACCAAAACGAGACAGCTAAAGTTGACCTGGTATTCAACTTCAACTTTCCAGCTGACCAGGGATACAGATGTTCCTGGCCAAAGAGTGTATAAACATGCATATTTTGAAAAGTCTACTAGTCTGGATGAAGCCCTGTTTAATTGGGCTATGTCGATGTTGTCACGGATTTGTTGAGCAAGCACCTATTAAATTCTAACAAAGAGAGGCCTATTCATCAAAGCAATAAATAACTGTAACCTTTTACTGCACCAAAGTTGTTATTGTGCTCAATATCTGCAACACCGCTTACAGCAAAATGTCATTTGATGTAAATGTGTGGCAGTTAAAAGCAATTACACGTACAAAAAAAAAGCATGTCATGTCATCTGGGATTGAATTCAGGCCTTCAGGAGGTCAAAGGGTAAACTTAAAATACATGACTTATACAAAACAAATACTCTCTTATAAATGCAGTACCAGTAACAGTCATTTTATTTGATTAACTATGTGGGAAATAATCAGGGTAATCGGTTAAACTGGATGGGGATGGGGTGTTGAAGAGAACTTCATCACGAGGGACAGGCCTTTTTTTGTACGTAAAAAGTGGCCTTACACTGATGCGAATATCTTTTGTGTGCACAACTCATGACATTTTACTCTCATTCTTAATGATCATACTCACTGATGCAGCTTTACTCACTCAGGTCAGTTGTCTGTATGCTCTCTCTTAAACTTACTGTATAAATACAATTAAGATTGTGCAAACTGTAGACATGGGTGTGATTTGTGATTATTTGAGACTTGTGCTTATTTCCCATATGTGACAGTGTTTTTTTTTTTTTGTTTTTGTTTTTTAATGGCCTCCACATTTTCTCCTTTTTCTCAGTCATTTGGATGGGGAAAAAAAAGGCTCTAAACAGCTGCAGTGATTGAAACCACCTCCATGTTGGTGGTAGTGTCTTTCTGGTCTTCTGACCAATGCCCCTCAGGTGGCTGGCTGAATTTAAGGTTAGCTTGAGCTTTGAGAACTGACAAAGGATTTTTCTTTTTTTTTTTTTTTTTTGTTAAGTTTTATGTTGTGTATCTTATTATGCTGGCTACAATGTGGTTCCAATAGCCTAGGCTACTTCAAACCATAGGATGCATTTTGTGTTGGCTTGGCATGATATCTGCATACCGCTTCTACAACAGTCTCGTCTATGCTAGGTTGTATTAATGTGGTATTAATATAGAATATCACATCTCCCAACATGTTTAAAAGTTCAATTATTCTATGATTTGCACAAACAAACTCGGTATATGAACAAAGTCTTAGGAGTAAACAAGATTTTACTCTCACTGGGGCTGTAACTCACTTAACTATCGCCGGGCATGTAGCCTTTCGAAATGAACAGAAGTCGGTAAATGTTACTCGTGGAGAAATATATCCAATAAAGAAAGAGAAGTGGGGGGGGAAAAAAAGCAGAATGAAATGATGATGATGCACCGTAACAGCGTCCCAAGAGCCTGTGCAATGATGTTTAAACATTTACAGTAAAGGCTTTATCTTTTAGTGTTGTGACAATGTTCAGAAGAACACTCAAGCTTTTAGCACACCTCCCTTCAATAATTATAGCTCTGAAATATTCAAGAGCATTGTTAGCTCAGGGTTTTTATTAGCACGCATAAGAGAGAAGTAGAGAATTAAAGTGATAACTATGGTGTGGAAGTGGTTGGTTGTCAGAGTGATTAATTTTCAGTAAAAGATAAACTCCTGTTTCACTACATTTTCTCTTCTTATCTCGATTAAATCAAATTCCAAACCAATCAAATTTGCAATTAAATTCTTGCAGGTGAGCAAACATGGATAGAAAGAGGTGCGTGTTGGGTGAATTTGATGCTGCTTCAGTAGCACAGGATGAGTGAGCAAAATCTATGGCTTGCCTAAAAATACGCTGCGTCGTTCGGCTAAATGTAAGAGACGCCCTTCCCCTGAGTGTACAAAGGAAAATAAGGCTGCTAAATGAACCTTATGTACCTCCAAATGGCCTTGTTCTAGAAGATTCAGACTCGCACCTGATAACCCTTAACATTATTTGCAGAGTGTTAACTAAAAATAACTTTATACTGCCTGATGTTAGTTGAACATATATTGACACATTTTATTTCACAACTCAAAACATTCTTTGTTTACTTTGGCAGAAAGTGACAACGCCATGTCACTGCATCTTTCAAGCTGGAAAATTGAGACGAAGTGACCGCGAAGGCAAAGGAATACTAACATGAGACTGGGAAAGGGGGTGGGGCTTCCAGGGGGTGTCAGTTAATATCATCTACTCAACAATCAATCATCTATGATTCACATGTCGATTGGTTTATCTGCCATTTTAATCAAGCGGGGAAGGATGGTAGACCGGCTTGACTGTTTTTAATACTGTACTTTACACCTGCTTTTGGGGAAAAAAAAAATTACAAGCTACACAATTCCTAACTTTAAAAAAAAAAAAAAATCCTTATTGTTTGAAAAATTGGAGCAGAATCATCAGGAAAACAGCAAAGCAGTAATTTAAGCTGGCAGGCAGCGCTATTGATGACATGCAAAACTTAACAGAGAATGGCAGAAGGTGCTGTCATGTTGTTCAGCAAACTTCAGCAGTCTCTTGCATCACGCGGAGTTTGCATGTTCTCCCCGTTCTGTGGGGGTTTCCTCTCGGTACTCCGGTTTTCTCCCCCTGTACAAAGACATGCATGGTATTCTGATTGGCATGTCCAAAGTGTCTGTAATGTGTGAATGATTGTGCCCTGCGATGGATTGGCACCCCATCCAGGGTGTACCCCGCCTTGTGCATGATGCTCCCTGGCATAGGCTCCAGGTTCCCTGCGACCCTGAAGGATAAGTGCTATAGAAAATGGATGGATGGATGGATATTCGTTCTGCACACAGGAAGCTGGAGGAGGTGTATGTTTTCAAATACTTTACTTAAGTGATCACAAACACTAGCTCTTTTTAAGGTGTCGAGTGACAGTCTTTTACAGTTGGTTCACTTCGTGTCGTTGAAATGGCTGTACACTGGTCACGATTTTACTCTTCACACCAGGCTAGTGCAATAATCACACAAGCTCAAGCTACAAAACCACCCCAAATCAGATATCATATCGCTAGAAATACAAGTTCTGGAGGGGAATTCTTGTGTATAAAATGCACCTATGCAGGTCATCATGATAGAGTAAAAATACCAGTGATGTTCTATTTTGCATAAATCAAACCTCATAGCAGCATATTGAAGCATATTTTTGTGTTTTGTTTTTATGCCCAAATATCATCCTTGTTTTATTGGATACTGAGGACTTGTGGAAAACTCATAACATTGTCCTTTGTTCATCCTAGAACTCTCATTCGTAATGTGCTAAACATCAACACAGTTGGTACGGTTTGTCTTTGTAGTATACAGTTATAATTTTTCCCCTCTCTCCTCTAATTGCACTATCCTGGGTCACCCAGAAGAGGATGGGTTCCCTTTTGAATCAAGGTTTCTTCATGTCCTCTCAGGTAGTTTCTCCTTACCATTGTCACCTCAGATTTGCTCATTAGGTATCTAAATCTACATCTGGATTTCTACAAAGCTGGATTGTGACCATGTCCATTGTTAAAGGTGCTATACAGATTTTAAAAAACCAAAAAACACTAATTCTCAGGTTATTTTTTTCCACTGTCATTGGGAGGGAGGGGGTTATCATACCGTGGTCCCAACTAATTCGCTCTTTGTTGCTTCACTGCCAGTGAAAATCCTACACTGAATTGTTAAGGGGTTTGAGATTCTCTAGTAAATAATCCAAAGAGTATTTACCAAGGTTTAAGAGATCTCAAAACTTTCCTCACTCAAATTCATCTTCAAATACAGTTTCCTAACTCTTATTACAGGATTCTTGTCCAAATGCTACAGTCATGTGAAAAAATAAGTACAGCCAATGGAAATGTTTTTTGTTTTTGTTTGTTTGTTTTTTACATACTTGGACATGCAAACATTTGATCCTATTTGAAACAGTGCCTATTAATAAAGGTGTTACACTCTTAAATGACAAAAAAATGGACATTTTGTAGTAATTTTCACAATTCAAATTAACAAAAAAACCCCCCACAGATCAGTCAGATGGAAAAAGTAAGTACACCCCTACATTTATCACACCTTCAAATCCATATAATTATAATCAGGTGTTGAAGTTTGGGTGCCAGTGATTAGAACCTGCTTAGGGAGTGCAGGTGGAACTGGTCTTATTTATACTCCTCTCATATCTAGTGTCTGGTGTTCCCTTTTCTATTGCGGTGTGTGGTGTCAACATGCCAAGATCTAAAGAGCTCTGGAAGGCCTTCAGAAAAAAGGTTGTGGATGCCTATGAGTATGGCAAGGGATTTAAAAAGATCTCCAAATTATTTGAAATACATCATTCCACTGTAAGGAGAATCATCTACAAATGGAGTAGATTACAAACGACTGCCAATATGTCCAGGACTGGCCATCCCAGCAATTTCAGCACAACAGCAGGCCGTCTGATGCAAAAAGAAGTCTCCAAGAACCCTAAAATTTCATCACAGGATCTGCTAGTAAGTCTTGCAACGGCTGGTGTCAAAGTGCACGCTTCTACAATCAGAAAGAGATTGCACAAATTTGACCTGCATGTGAGAAAAAAGCCTTTGCAAGACTACAGTTTGCCAGTGAGCATATAGACAAAGACCAGGCCTTTTGGAATAATGTGCTCTGGACAGATGAATTAAAGATAGAGTTGTTTGGCCACAGTAACAGCAGACATGTTTGGTGCAGACTGAAGACAGCTTTTCAGGAGAATCACCTCATACCAACTGTGAAGCACGGTGGTGGAAATGTTATGGTTTGGGGTTGCTTCACTGCCTCAGGTACTGCACAGCTTGCATTCATTGATTCAACTATAAATTCTGCATCATATCAAAGAGTGCTTGAAGATAATGTGAGGCAATCTGTCCAAAAGTTGAAGTTGAACTGAAAGTGGACTTTTCAACAGGATAATGATCCTAAACACACTAGCAAATTCACCAAGGAATGGCTCAAAAAGAAGAAATGGAGGGTTATGGAATGGCTTCAAACATTCTTGCAACTGAAAGAATATTTCATGGTAGAGTGGTCAGAAATTCCAGCAAGCTGATGTCAGAAACTGGTGGACAGTTTTGCAAAACGCCTTCAAGAAGTTATTTCTTCTAAAAGGGGCAGTACTAGCTTCTGAGGCCAAGGGTTTAGTTACTTTTTCCACTGATGAATATCTTATATATTGATATTTCTGTTGAATAAATGATTGTTTTTTTCCTTGTGGTTTTGTTCAAGTACATCAACTTTATTAATGGGAACTGGTCCAACGATGATCAAATGTTTGCTTGTCCAAATGTCAAAAAAAAATTCCAATTTCTGTCAGGTGTACTTATTTTTTCACATGACTGTATGCACTGTTGAGGATACCACCTCAACAACTAGAAAATGTGCAGTTCATTACATTTTGTTCTTTATTTTTTGTTGAGTTTACAGCCCAGCAGTTCCGGGATGCGAACTCCTCAATCTTACGGTCAGTAGTTTAGTGCCTTCACTTGTGAGCCGCCACTGTGCAAAACTTCTTTCCAAAAATAAAAACCCTGCAAAATGCTGACTTTTCTTGTACATCATGAACCATTAATGACAACAGTAAATGTCATGAACTGTTCAGACATCTGGTTAATGGTAAGATTTCATCATCCGCTCTGTCGGTTAATGTCATTCACTCGTCCGTCTTTTCCCCGAGGACCACCAGCTTCCTGGAGACCGGTATTGCTTCCCAGTTGGTGTACGTGTTAACAAGCTACATCTTGGGGACATGGTGCTCCTTAGAGAAATGCGCTCGCTTTCAGTGAACCCCACTAATGCCAATTAGCTGGAGTAGCTTCTCCGTGTTGCGCACAGTCCCCTGGCAGGATGTCGATGGCTCGAGAGTTCAGGTTCCTGACGAGTACCGCTCTCTAGAATGGCTTATGTTGCACTGCTCTTAAATCACCATCTGGCTGGGAGCACTCATTAGCTTTTTCTGTTTTTGGATATATTCTGCTGTTTGCTGTCGCCAGCTCTTAAATGAGCGATGGCTGGTTTGGCAGGGTTTTTATTTAATGAGCAGCGTTTCCAAATGCAGTATTGCTAACCATTTTGCCTACATCTTGAAACAGGTGAGGGTTTTCTTTTCTTTTTCAATAGCAGACAGCCTTCGAAAAACAAAACAAAACAGGTCTTTATTTATTTATTTATTTGTTTTTAAACATCCTAAAAGTTTCCACTAAAGGCAAAGTGTTCACCGTGATATATTTTCATCATGTATTTCTTTTCATGAGACCCCTATAGATTAGTGAAATTGTTCCGTGTGTAGTTCTTGCTGTATCCTAACGGAGGTGCTGTCACTTCATAGTCTAGCCTGGTTCTCAGACGCATCTGTTCTTTTAACTTCTTTCAGAAAAATGAGCTGATTAACAATTAGAAAACCACATCTCGCAATTTCTTGTCTTAAGTGGTTGATATGTTCTTTACTTTGGCGTGCTGTTTCTGAATGACACATTTACAAGTTCCAAAATGGCAAATGCACAAGTGAGGCTCTCGTTATAGATACTTAAGAATTCAGACCATGTTAACATACTAAGATGCTTTCCCCATTTGCCTGTAATTGCCCATCTAAAGACAATAGAGATTGTTTAATTATGAGGAAAAGAAAGAGCCTAGGACGGAATGTGGTCGTTTTTTCTCGCAGCATTGATCCGTTTCTTCTTCAGATTGGAAGCTTTTGTGTTCTTTACTTTTCCGTGAGATTTGCGAGACAAAAGAGTTCATGATGCTGAAAAGCAGCCTGATGACAATCTATTAATCAATACGCCGATGACTCATCCTAGTCTTCTTTTTCAAAAATCTTTTATCTTTTAAGCTTTTGTTTTAACCCCTAGAGAAACACTTCGAGTAGATAAAGGAGCTTGTGTGTGTGTGTGTGTGTGTGTTTAAAGGAGTCTTATTGTTGCCTGGTATTTCATGTTCAGGTGAATTGCTGTGGAGGGAAAAACACACTTCAGAACTTAAAAAAGTAATTAAGTATGTCATAAAAGTAGTACGTATGTAAATAAGTAAGTAAATAAGTTTCTATACAGCTATGTGAAAGATTTTGTGCTGTTTGCTTCTAGTTAGTTGTTTTGATTGTAGTGTTTGGGAGCATGTTGTAGGTTTGATGGACAAAAAGCCAAAGGGACAATGTGATAAAAGCAGTAAGCGTCTCAGTGGTCTGTGCTATGCCAAAATTTCAGTTTCAATTGGAGGTAAATAAACATCGACTCATTAGCCTTCACATCCACACCAGAAAGTGACATTTGGCTGTAGTATTTAATGCATTTCATTAGCGCTGTTTTTGAAATAATGTACGTCAGGGATGGACGAATCAGTAGCCAGGGTTCCTAACAATCAGATTTTTGCGTCTGGGCTTTTAGTCTTTGTTTATTCATAGCTCGGGAAAGTAGGTTCAACAACCAGAAAGAGAGATAAAAAGAATCTCCTTCTCATTGTCTTTTACAAATGCAGGAATTTAAATTTGATACATACAGTGGATATAAAAAGTCAACACACCCCTGTTAAAATGGCAGGTTTTTGTGAAAAAAAAAAAAAAGGAAACCAAGTTATAGCCAGGGTTTTCCCTAGGTTTTCAAAGGGGTTCGAGGTTTTTTTCACGTTGTTTTCAACCGTTATCCTTACCATATTTGTGAAATAAAGCTGCCAACACTTATTGTACTTATAGTCAAAAGTCTATTCGTTTCATCAAATATCCTCTCCACAACCAGGTTATTGTAACTTTTTTTTTTTCATTCTGTTTTTCCCTAAAATGTTTGATTGATTGTTTTTCACTTAATTTTTTATATACGTTGTAACTTCACATCGAGGGTGGAAAAAAATCTGACATGATTTATCTACATTGCGAAAACCTGCCCTTTCAATAGTGGTGTGTAGCCTTTTTATATCGATTGTAGTTCTGTTTAAACTCAATGCACTTCCTGTTGGTGAAACTATAACTTGCGCTCCTGAACACTCTGCACATGTTGGCCGACAGTACTGACTGAGACTAGAACAATGTTTGCTTGGAGGATTCATTAGCAAGTATTAATGACCGGTGATCATGCAGGTTTGTGGAAGCTCAGGGTTAAATAAAGTGGAGCATAAAGCCATCATATCCTGCATACTACAGCTTGTAGTTAAACATGGTTACTGCGATGCGAGATGAAAACAGCTTCTAGAGCTGCAAAAGTTTGCAGATGACTTTTTGTCAAGGTGGCAAACACAATTAAGTACATGTTAGAAAACAAGTCAGCAAGTTTATTGTCATTCTAATTGAACATAAGGCTGAGGATTGAACAAAATACAGTTTCTCCTGAGTCAGGGTGCTACACGTAATACTTAACAATATACAGAAATATACAGCAGACAGACATTAAATCTGACATACAACCAACATGCATGTATCAGTCAAGTTGCCTCGATGACAGACTGGCTGAAGATGAGCGTGAAGAGGAGCAGAATAAAAGAAAAGCATCGAGACTATGGGAATCAGTTGAAAAAGATGCAGACAGCTTTGTGGAGAAAGCTTAGAATACAGCAGGGAGTATGATGGCACAACTAATAACTAAATCCAATTCACTGACTGGATGGTCTGAGGAGGAAAATAAGAAGCGTCAGTGAAGGTGGATAAGAACTACGACATATCGGATGAGCAACAATGCTTGTTTATCAGTATTCGTTTTGTTATATATACACACACCATAAGTTCCAAGTTACACCAGTGAAAATACTGACAAATATTATTTGTGCAGACGTTATTACGGTCTTTAATTTATCATCCAGTATGAATAAAAGTGATGATCTGCTTGACTTCATTTGGGGTTGTTCTCGTAGGATTATTGATCATTTGGTTTTCGAAAATATTTTTGATTTTACAAACAATTTTGCTTACCAGGACTATTGAGGACTATTTTTGTAACTATCCTTGCCACCTGTGTGAAAACTTGCTCTCCTCTATTGGTTCTACTTTATATATATGTGTGTGTGTATGTGTGTGTGTGTGTGTATATATATACACATACATACATACATACATACATACATAGTATGTGTGTGTGTGTATATATATATATATATATATATATATATATATATATATATATATATATATATATATATATATATATATATATATATATATATATATATATACACACACACTATGTATGTGTGTGTATATATATATATATATATATATATATATATATATATATATATATATATATATATATATATATATACTATGTATGTATATATTTGTTGTAAATCAGCTGTATTAATTGCACTGCAGTAGTGGAAGTGACATTTTAGTTGGCTCAGTCAGTTTAGTATCGGTATGTATTTTATACAATAGGGAATATGGAAGGCCATTTTGAATTTACGGAATATTCCCTGTACCTCATCCGTCTCTCTCTGCGTTCCCTGCTGCACTTTTCTCTACCTGACTCCTATTTCTTACCAATTATCTGGATGACCAACATGTCAGGAGTGAAGTAATGATTCTGCTTCCCTCTGGACTGTTAGTGAGCCGTTATGAACTTTGTGTGTGTGTGTGTTGCCCCTAATGGCTCCTCGCTGCTGTCTGTGTTGGCCCGACAGGCGACCTTGCATGAAAATGCGTGCTGCTCCCATTTGGCTTAATGACTGTGACTCATAGTGTTTCCTTGAGCTTTGTGTGCTGGCTGAATTTTTCTTTTTCAGAGTGTAACAAAACAAGACCTGGTTTACAAACTATACTCAACCAAGTATGTTTCAATTTATTACTCTTTTATCGCTTCTCATAGCCTGTTGTGTAGTGTTAGATATGATATTAGTTATACAATATGAAAAGAATAAAACAAAAGGCTGTGCTGTTATGGGAATCATTTTCTTCCTCTTATACCTCAACAGTTTGGCAACGATTCCAAAGAATGACGCACTTCTTATCCATTTATAGTCGATATGATGGTTAGTTTAATATAGTGGAACATCCATGAACCAAGTTATTTCCTGTAATCACTATAGCAACTATAAACAGACTTTCTCTTCAAGCTAATAAAACAGAAAGCTGTTTGCTACTTCAGAAACAATACTGTGCTGCATGATAACACATTTCAAATGCGTTATAAACAATAGTCTTAAAACAGTTTATTGAAGCTCTGAAATAGTTTGTATTTGAACACAAATCAATATTTTCTGCAGGAGAAAAAACTTTTTTATAAAGTACCACTACTATCAATAGCAACATTATTATTATTATTATTATTATTATTATTATTGTACCATAATTTGTTTATGTATGGAGGACATTAAGGACTTTCATAGCAATATATGTAAACATAGAAACACATAAAAATAGATATACTATTAATGCCATTTCTAGGAGAAAAAAAGAGAATAACAGAAAGAAGAAAAGTAAGTAAAAAAAAAAAAAGGAAATATGCACAAATGAAAAACAAAGCAGTTAGCTCTATTACTGTATTAAACTGTATTATGTGTTTGTACCCAATAAACCACAAAAGATGTGAAGGAATATATTTAATAATACATTAACATGATCTTTTACATGGTGAAAAAATCTTGCTGCAATAATCAGTAAATTGACTGTTAACACACATCTGTTTATTGTCTGTTCAGCTTTGCAGCAGGTTCTGTGAAAACACAAAACCCAGCATTGGACATGTAAATGTGTGTCTGTATAAAAACCAGACTCTCAGCTGTGTGTATGTGCAGAATTTTAGTTTCTGTACTGACTTGTTTAACCGGTGTGTGGAAATAGAAGCTTAATTATTTGGACAAACTGGTATTTATGATCTTGGGAAGCCGTGTTTATTAGAGTGGAAATGTTGCTGCCTACACCGCAATCTGCTGGTTCCTTAGTAGTTTGATCATGTTCATCCACCACGTCTCTTCATCACTGACTTCGTCTCGCATCGGTTAACAGATGCACCGCGTCCTTTACTGCAGAGCAGAGTTTATGAACGTTCTTATATTTATGAGCTGAGGATGTAGTGAACTGCAAGTTTCATGCGTGTGACAGTTCATGCAGTGTGTTTAGTCACGTAGTTCTTTAAATGCCATGTGTGTAAGGAATAAAACACGATGTGACGTGCTGTTATTGGAATATATTAAACAGCAGGTTAGAAGATGGTTATTTTGCCGTTACAGTTCATCGCAAAGGGTTTCATATCTCCTATTACATGACCTGCACACAATTTTAAGGATCACATGTTGCATGTTTATCCTTTTACAGTTACTTTTAATGACGTGGAACATCAGTGAAAGTTAGTTACTGTTATCACAGTTGTTCTCTCACCAGCTTCTGTTTTTTTCTCTCTCCTAAAGTTCAGTATAATGGTGCCTTCGAACGCTATAGTATTATTATTAGTAGTAGTAGTAGTAGTGGTAGTAGTAATATAATAGTGGTATCGTAATAGTAAAGGTTGTAACTTAGGACTTTTGACCTTCGACTAGGGAAAAATAAACAAAGTAAATGCCCCCTCAACCTGGAATTCCAAGTCGGGAGTAAATAAAGTAACACTTCTTACTTTTACAACCCCAATTCCAAAAAAGTTGGGACGCTGTGTGAAATGTAAATAACAGAATGCATTCATTTACAAATCTCATAACGTTGAGGCATGCTTGTTTTCCCACTTTGTAGCTAAAACACACTGCGGTCAAAAATCAGCATTTCCCATTAATTACCTAGCCTGGATCGCTATCTATTGTATCTATAAGGCTAGCTAGTAAACTATAGAACACTTCCTGTCTATTAACAACTCATACTCTGTATTTACATATATTATATTTTAATGTAGTATAACAAATAAAATTTTTTTTAAAAAAAAGTTACTTGCATGAAGAGTGGTCGCGTGCGAGAGCATCAGTAACAGCTCGGATTTTTATAAGCATGCCCCTGGACCCCCCTCGAGTACCAGTGGCCCACCCACCACAGTCTCTTAAAATTCAATTCAATTCAGTTTTCTTTGAATAGCGCTTTTAACAATGGACATTTTCCCAAAGCAGCTTTACAGAAATATATAAATTCAGTATATAGATTTTAAATGTATGAGTTAATCCCTAATTAGCAAGCCCGAGGTGACTGGGGCAAGGAAAACTCCCTGAGAGCAAAATCCTGGGGGAAACACTGAAAGTGTCCTAATATTGAGTTCTGCCATCCCACTTCCAGGTTAAGTTGAATCCAGCGTTTGTGTAAATAGTCCAGCAGATTAAAAAATTTGAGATGCACCGATGTATCGTACATATACCGATGCCTGTATAGGCAATTTTTCACGCTATTGGCTATCGCTATAAAAATGTATATTATATATTACCAGTTTGATGTTCAATGATGATGTAGAAATGCTTTTGTCTGTGGTGAGTGAATATGAGACTAGCAGGATTTTTTATTTATTTATTTATTTATTTTATTTTATTATTTTTTTATAAAGAATTGAGTCAGTTAATTCTGTTAATATGAATTAATAACATTCAATAAGTTAAGAAATCTTAATTTAATCCTCAGAATTTAGTTAATGTCTTAATGTTAATTTGAAATAATGTATTTTCTGTTTATGAGACCAGTTACTGTGAAACAACTTATTGAAATGGAGAGAATGAAGTTTATTTACATTTCCTTCAGAATTGTGGAATTAATTTAAAAGAAGGTATAAAAGGCAGAATTGTCTGTATCTGTATCGGCCTATATCACTCTGAGCAATCGTAAAAATAAAAAGAAATTTAGTATCGGTGCATCTGTAATGAAAATGATTTGTTGTTTTTTTTTTAATAGGATTAATAACCAAGTAATTCAAAAACACCTTGTAGGTGTTAACATAATTGAAAGCATAAATGAATTCGACTGCAGTAATGCAGCGTACATCACAGACAGGATAAACAAAGATGAGGATATAATATCTGACTCTGTAATAGTAGCCATTAACACCAAACAGGGAAATAATGTAACCCCTTTGCTTTAATGACATTTCATACTATAAATGTTCTTTTGGCAACACAAAAGCATTTGATCATAAAGATGACCGTAACGTTTGACCCTTTCAAACTGTTGTGTGTTTGCAGCTGACGGCACGTTCTTTACCAGCCGTGCAATCTGACGAGCGACTCCAGCCTCTGCTGAATCACCTCAGGTAATTGGGATCATCAGACATTTCTCAACTCCTCTGATTTACAGCTCTGCTATTTATCATCACTGTGCCGTCGCTGCTGTTGCAGTTCAGTGAACTTGATGCCTTCTCGGACAGTTTTTTCATTCTGAGCTGAATTGTTTAGCGGGAAGCTTTTAAAATAAATGACTTAAACGACATTATAAAATGTCATCCTCGTTCTATACGAATCTGTTTTTTTTTTTTCTCCAACTTTTCTCTCAGTTGTGGCCGGTTTCCATGGTACTGAGATGGTACGTTACAATTTCTGTATCAAAGCATGCAAGAAATTAATCTCCACACATTAGTTTGAAGCTCATGTCTGTTTATGAAACACACTGGATGTATAGCTATAATACAGGGACACTGCTATCTCTATGTTTGAGTTTGTAGCTGTTAATTTGTACACACATTTGAGAATGATGTGTGAAATGAGTGGCATTTTTTTTTTTTCAGACCCATTTGCTTACATCAAGCATTAACAGACTTTTGTCTTGAATGTTTTGGCAAACATTTTTTGAGTATAGGTCATGGACTCACATTGTGGGGTGTTTTTTTTTTTTTTTTTGCCTTCATGTTTTTAGTAGTACCTGTTAGAGCTGTCTAAACAGATTTTTATTGCACAGACAACGTGTGGTCCCTCAGCAAATTGTCCGTGCAGAAGCATTGTAGCAATAATGACCTGCTACTACATCTTGTACAACTTCACTTCATAGGTTTTGTTTTTTCTTTCAATGGCTATGTTTACATGCACATCAATATTCTGACATTAATCAGAATTTACCAGTATTCTGATTAGTATTGAGTCATGTATACGCCGCAGTCATGATTTCCCGACTCAGATTAGCACAATATTCTGATTCCCACCCCTGGATTATGACTGTTTTAATCGGAAATTTGTTGCATGTAAACCCCGTATTCAGAAAATCCACCGAAAGGAGATCAGGGCATGCTCATTCCGCAAGGAATTGTGGGTGCTCAAAGATACTTAGCTGTAGGCTAGGTATTTAGGAATGGGAACTCGGGCATACTTACAACAACCATGTATAGAGGAATATTCCGATGCCTGTACGTATATGAATAAATTCGTAAACAGAATTTGATGTGCATGTAAACATAGTCCTTGTCGTCAGCACAGTGTCCATGATCGGTCCAGGGCGTGTAAAACCTGGCTGTTCTGACGGATGTGACTGACGTTAGTGGATATTAAAGGGCAGCCGCTCCACAGCATCCACACACAAGGGTGTCTGTTCTCTCTTGTGCAATAAAGGAACAATGGCAGCATGCCCGATTGGCATCGCAGCCAGCAGCCATTTCATTTGTTATCCAATTAAAGCAGCTGCAGTCCCCTGAATTCAGCTGCTTTAATTGAATTCGTCTGTGGGGACACACAGGCAGCGGTTTGAGGCTGCGAGATACTTTTTGCTGCGTGTCATCGCTGCTCTGGCCTGATAAGACGCTCGTTTGACCCTGAGCAGTGCGAGGACGTGTCCAGTAGGTTCAATAGGGGACTGTTCTCACAACTCTGTGTGGATGCGCATGTTTAGATACAAATCTATTGAGCTTCATTCATTTCATTTGGCCTCAGTAAGTCTTGTGAGGCTGAATACTAGTACTACTGGCCAAGCAAATATCCCCATAACATATGCATTGATTGATGTACAGTTTGCCTACAAATAAAAAGAATATTAAGACCGAAATGTGGATGAAACAGTGAATATTACAAATGGATCTAAGAGAATCCAGAAGCTGACACCACATGGGGTTGCAGGAGATTTTTATTTATGGAATATCTAATAATAATAATTAAAATTGTCAATTTCATTCGCCTTTTCAGTTAGGAGTGAAAATCTCGTGGGATTAATAAACTTTGTGCTCATAACAAAGTGCTAATACACGTTTATAATATTAAGATATTTTGCAGTTTGTTTGCTAAACCAGTGTAGGAAAGCTCAGAAGCGAATGCTCCATGCCCCAACACATGTGCCGAGATGCTTTTGGTGTATCATTTGCTTCTGTAAATATCATGTGAAATGATTTGTGTGAAACTCGAGTAAACCAGCAAACCCAGCCTTTTTCTTGCAGTAATTTATGGGACGGAGGGTTCGGTGTCCTTGTGAGCATCAAATCAAAGTAGTGATCTAGGTTTGATCTGGCTAACAGCTGAGATGAGACGCACGCTTTCACTTGCATCTTTTGATTGTAATAAGCTGCAGCGGGATGTACAAACCTCTCCAATCCTCTCTTCTTCTTTGCCGTTTTGTCTTAAAGAGTATAGAAACTTTTGCACTCAATTGTAGTTTAGTAGCTTTGCTGACATGCTTTGGTTTGCTTGGTCTTAAAAGGTATACAAACTTTTTTTTTACTCCACTATAGTTTGTATGTTTGCTTTGTCCTGAGGGTGTAGAAACTTTTGCACTCAACTATAGTTAGTTTATGTTTGATGTTTATATTTATTTATT